>NW_027252746.1:652500-824349 GCF_044704955.1 Pristiophorus japonicus
CTCTCTCTGACTGTCTCTCTGTCTGTCTCTCTCTCTCTTTCACTCTCTCCCTGCCTCTCTCTCTTTCACTCTCTCCCTGTCTCTCTCTCTCTGGCCCTGTCTCCCTTTGTCTCTCTCTCTCTCTCTAGCTCTGTATTTTTCTCTGTCTCGCTCTCTCTCACTCGCTCACCTTTACTCTCTGAGTCTCTCTCTGTCTCGATCCGTCTCTCCCTCTCTCTCTGTCTCTCTCTCTCTGTGTCTCTCTATAATTCTGTCTCTCTCTCTGTCTGTCTGCCTATCTCTTTGTCTCACTCTCAATCTGTCTGTCGATCTCGCTCTGTCTCTCTCTCTCTGTTTCTGTTTCGCTCTCCATCTTTCCCTCTCTCTTTGCTTCTCTCTCACTCTCTGTCTCTCTCTCTCTGTGTTTCCCTCTCTCTGACTCTCTCTCTCTATCTCTATCTGTCTTTCCATCCCTTTCGCTATCTCTCTCTGTCTCTCTCTCTGTGTCTCTGTTTCACTCTCTCCCTGTCTCTCTCTCTCACACTCTGTTTCTCTCTGTCTCTCTCTCTCACTCTGTCACTCTCTGTCTTGCTCTATCTCTCTATCTCTATCTCTGTCTGCCTATCTCTAGCTCTCTCTCCGACTGACTCTCTCTGTCTCTCTATCTCTTTCTCTGTCACTCTCTGTCTCTCTGTCTCTTTTTCTCTCACTCTGTGTTTCTCCCTCTCCCTCTCTTGCTATCTCTCTCTCCATCTCTGTCTCTCTCCCGCGTGCTCTCTGACTCACTGAATCTCTTTCTCTTTGTCTCTATCTCTCCATGACTCTGACTCTCTCCCTCAGTCTCTCTCTCTCTGTCTTTCTTTCTCTCACTCTGTCTCTCTCTATCTATCTATGTATCTGTCTCTCCCTGTTTCTCTCTCTCTCTGTCTCTCTCTCTATCTCTGTCTGTCTTTCTCTGCCTCTCGCTCTTTCTGTGTCTATATCACTGTGTTTCCCTCTCTCTCTCCATCGCTATTTCTGTCTCTTTCTCTCACTCTCTGTCGTTCTCACGCTGCCTCGCTCTCGCTCTCTGTCTGTATCTCTGTCTATCTCTCTCTGTCTCTCTCTCGATCTGTCACTGTCGCTCTCTCTCTCTCTCTGTCTATCTGTCTCTCTGTATTTCTCTCTCTCTGACTCTCTGTCTCTCTATCTGTCTTTCCCTCTCTCTCTGTCTCTCTCTCCCTCTCGCTCTGTCTCTTTATCTCTTTCTCTGCCTCTCTTTCCGTTTGTCTCTCTCTGCCTCTTTCTCTCTCTCTGCCTCTGTCTCTCTCACCCTTTCTCTCTGAGTCTCTCTGTCGATCTCTCTCTATCTCTCACCTCGCTCTCTCTCTGTATCTCTCTGTCTCTCTCTCTGTCTCTCTATCATTCTGTGTCTTTCAACTCCTCTCTCTCTCTTTCGTCTGTTTCTTTCTCTCTATCTTTCGCCCTCTCTTTCTCTCGCCGTCTCTGTTTTTCTCTCTCTTTGCCTTTCCCTCTCGCTCTGGCAATCTGTCTCTCTCTCTCTCTCTCTCTCTCTGTATCTCTCCATGTCTTTGTCTCTGCCTTACCATCTCTCTCGATCAATCTGTCTCTCTCTCTGTCTCTCTCCCACTCTGTATCTCCCTCTCACTATCTCTCTTTCTCTTTCAGTCTCTCAGTATATCCGTCCCTCTCTCTCTCTCTCTCTGAAGCTCTCCCAGAACCACAGTGACAATTCACACACCGATCTTCAGTCATCCATTTTACATTTGTTAATGGTCGCCATTTTATGTCAACACTGGGAGATTGATTACAGAGACCGACTACTCTCTAATTTAACGTTAGCTGCTTAAAGGTGTACCTGCCCTGGGAGTGTTTGATGGGACAGTGTAGAGGGAGCTTTACTCTGTATCTAACGCCCTGTACCTGCCCTGGGAGTGTTTGATCGGATAGTGTAGAGAGCGAGAGTGAGAGAGGAACAGACAGAGAGTGAGACTGACAGAGAGACAGGGAGACTGAAAGAGAGAACGAGAGAGAGGGACACTGTACCTAACCCCGTGCTTTAACTGCCCGGGAAGGTTTGATGGGACAGAGTGGAGGGAGATTAAGTGCCCAACTCTCTCTGTCCCTCTCGCTTTCTCTCTGTCAGTCTCTCACTCTGTCTCTTCCTCTCTCTCTCTCGCTCTCTCTTCCAGTCTATGTGTCTCACTCCCTCTGTATATCTCTGTCCTTCTCTCTCCCTCTCGCTCTCTCTTGCAGTCTCCCTATCACTCTCTCTCTCTGTCTCTGTCTCTCTCTCTCTCTCTCTCTCTCTCTCACTCGGTCTCTCTGTGTCTCTCTCTCTCGCTCTGTATTTTTCTTTGTGTGTCTCTCTCTCTCTGTCTCTCTCACTCTGTCTCTCTCTATCTCGCTCTGTCTGCCTATCTCTGGCTCTCTCTCCCAATGTCTCTCTCTGTATCTCTCTCTCTATCTCCCTCTGTCTGCCTATCTCTGCCTGCCTCTCCCTGTTACTCTGTCTCTCTCTCTGTCTCGCTCTGTCGCTCTCTGTATCTTTCTCTCTCACTCTGTCTCTCTCTCTCTCACTCGCTATCTCTCTCTCGCGCGCTCTCTTACTGTCTGTCTCTCTCTCTCTCTCTGTCTCTATCTCCCTCTGTCTCTGATTCTGCCTTTCTCTCTCTCTCTCTCTGTCTCTCTCTCTTCCTCACTCTCTCTGTCACTCTCTCTCTCTCTCTCTCTCCATCTCTCTCTCTCTCTCTCTCTCTCTCTCTCTCTTCCTCTATCTCTCTCTCTGACTCTCTCTCTCTGTCTCTCTCTCTGTCGCTCTCTCTATGTCTCACACTCTCTGTGCTTCTGTGCCTCTATATATATTTCTGCCTCTATCTCTGTCGCTGTGTCGATCTCTATCTTTCTCCCTCTCTCGCTCTCTGTCTCTCCCGGTCTCTCTGTCTCTGGCTGTATCTCTTTCCCTCTCAATATATCTCTGTCTCTCTCTATCTCTTTCTATCTGTTTCTAGCTCTCTCTCTCTCACTCTCTCTTCCGCTCTCTCTCTCTCTGTCTCTCTCTCTCTCTCTCTATCTCTCCGTCTCTCCATCTTTCTCTGTCTTCCCCTCTGTCTTACTGTTTCTCCCGCTCTGCCGCTCTCTCTGTCTCTCTCTCTCTGTCTTGCTCTGCCTCGCTCTCTCTCTCTGTCTCTCTCTCTATCTACCCCTCCTTGTCATTCTCTGTCTTTCCCCTCTCTCTCTTCTCTCTCTTTCAGTCAATCTGTCTATCTCTCCCTCTCTCTTTCTCTCTCTATGTCTCTCTGAAGCTCTCCCAGAACCACAGTGACAATGCACACACCGATCTTGAGCCATCCATTTTACATTTGTTAATGGTCGCCATTTTATGTTAACACTGGGAAATTGGTTACAGAGACCGACTGCTCTCTAATTTAACGTTGGCTTCTTAATGTGTACCTTCCCTGGGAGTGTTTGATGTGACAGAGTAGAGGGAGCTTTACTCTGTATCTAACCCTATGTAACTGACCTGGGAGTGTTTGATAGGACAGTGTAGAGGGAGCTTTACTCTGTATCTAACCCCGTGCTGTACCTCCCCTGGGAGTGTTTGATGGGACTGTGTCGAGGGATATTCCTCTGTATCTAAACCCCTGTACCTGCCCTGGGAGTGTTTGATGGGACAGTGTAGATGGAGCTTTACTCTTTATCTAACCCCGTGCTTTACCTGCCCTGGGAGTGTTTGATGGGACAGTGTGGAGGGAGCTTTACTCTGTATCTAAACCCCTGTACCTGCCCTGGGAGTGTTTGATGGGACAGTGTAGATGGAGCTTTACTCTTTATCTAACCCCGTGCTTTACCTGCCCTGGGAGTGTTTGATGGGACAGTGTGGAGGGAGATTAAATGCCCAACTCACTCTGTCCCTCTTGCTTTCTCTCTGTCAGTTTCCCTGTCTCTCTCCCTCTCTGTATCTCTGTTCCTCTCTCTCTCTCTCTCGCTCTCTGTCAGTCTCTCTGTCTCCATCTCTCCATCTCGCTCCCCCACTCTCTCCCTCGCTCCCAATTTCTATCCATCTATCTCTTTCACTTTTTCCTCTGTCTCTGCTACTGTCCATTTCCGATCTCTCTCTTTCTTTCTATTTTCTGCCAACACGCTCTCTCTATCCCTAATTCTCTCACTGCTTCTCCCTGTCCACCTCTCTTTTTCTCTCTCCCTGTCTCTCATTCCCATTCTGATGTTTCCTTGATTGAAAAGTACCCTGACATATTGCAGTCTGACAGTTTAAATCCACAGCAACAAATCACATTTCTGGGACATTTTTGATTTGCTAACCATTCAATTGTGGGTTGGAATGTGTGGGGTAAATCTAGTTTCTCCATCTGAAAGCTTTTAGTGTTTCAGATTGAGCAGTATATGGGATCAAAGGCTGATTCAGACAATGCTGCATTGTGGAACGGTGGGATATCTTCGCAGGGTAGGAAATGGAGAAGCAAGTTGTGTTGGTTTGAATAAGGTGTAAATTCGATTGTGTCGCCCCCTCACAGATACACAGGATTGAAGCTGTTTACCATCAATGCACTGAAAGAATGAAATGGCTCACAAAGGTGTGACCGACTTCAAACACTTCAAACACATGAAGGACCCAGAGACTGGGACCAATACACAAAGCCCCGAGTCCAGAAAGGTAAACCAGGTTTGTTCACAGATCACCCAGACACGTGTCCTGGTGTAAAATGGTCACCACGCATCTCATGTAAAATGGGTGCTCAATTTCAGCCAAACTAATCCCACTGCACATCTCTCTCCCCATCGTCCTTTTTCAAACCCAAACTAATCCCACTACCCCGCTCTCTCCCCATAGCCCTGTATCAATCCCCAAACTATTCCCACTGCCTCGCTCTCTCCCTATAGTCCTGTACCAATCCCCAAACTAATCCCACTGCCCCACTCTCTTCCCATTGCCCTGTATCAATCCCCAAACTAATCTCACTGCCTCGCTCTCTCCCCATAGCCTGTATCAATCCCCAAACTAATCCCACTGCCCCGCTCTCTCCCGATAGCCCTGTAAAAATCCCAGAATCTATACAGAGAGAGACAGATAGAGACACACACACACACACTGACACATGGATATATATATATATGTATAGAGGGAGAGAGAGAGACATTCACGCACAATCTCTTTCTCACTCTCTGTCCACTGCTCTCTGTCTCTCTCTCTCTAGCTGTCTGTTTTATGTCTCTGACTCTCTGTGTCTCTCTCTCTCTGTGTCTGTCTGTCTCTCTTTCTGTCTCGCTCTCTCTCTCTCTCTGTCTGCCTGTCTCTCTCTCTCTCTCTCTCTCTCTCTCTCTCTCTCTGTCTCTATCTCTCTATCTCTCTTTGTCTTTCTGTCTCTCTGTTTTTCTCCCTCTCTGACTCCCTTTCTCAGTCTCTCTCTCTGTCTTTCCCTCTCTCTATCCTCTCTGTCTCTCTATGTCTCTCTGTCTATCTGTCTCTCTCGCTCTCTCTCGCTGTCTCTCTCTCTCGCTATGTCTGCAGCACTCTCTCTGTCTCTCACTCTCTATCTCTCTCTCTGTCTCTATGTGTCCCTGTCTCACTCAATTTCCCTCGGACTCTCTCGCTCTGTCACTCTTTCTGACTCTCAGTCTGTCTCTCTCGCTCTGTCACTCAATCTGACTCTCTCTCTCAGTCTGTCTCTCTCGTACTCTGCCTCTTTCTCTTTCTCTCTCTATGTCCCTCTCTCTCTTTCTCTCTCTATGTCCTTCTCTCTCTGAGTCTCTCTATCTGTCTTTGTCTGCCTATCTCTGTCCCCTATCTCTCTCCATCACTCCCTCTCTTTCTCCATCTCTCTCTCTATATCCCTCTGTCTCTCTCTGTATCTTTCTATAACTCTGTCTCTCTCTCTCTGTCTCTCACTCTCCCACTCGCTGTCCCTCTCTGTCTGTGTGTCTCTCTCTCGCTCTGTCTGTCGATCTCGCTCTGTCTCTCTCTCTGCCTCCTTCTCTCTCTCGGTCTCTCTCTCTGTCTCTGTCTCTATCTATCTCTCTCTGTCTCTATCTCTCTATCTCTCTTTGTCTATCTTTCTCTCTCTTTTTTCTCTCTCTGACTTCTTCTCTCCAGCTCTCTCGCTGTGTATCCCTCTTTCTCTCTCGGTCTCTCTCTCTCTCACATTCTCTCTCTCAGTCTCTCTCTCTGTCTCTCTCTCTGTCTCGCTCTCTCTCTCTCTCAGTCTCTCTCTCTGTCTCTTTCTCTCTGTCTGTCAGCCTATCTCTTACTCTCTCTCTCCATCTCTCTTTCTGTCTCTCTCTCTCTCTCTATCTATCTGTTTGTCGCTCTCTCTCTGTCTCTCTCTCTCTTTGTCTCGCTCTGTCTCTCTGTTTCAGCCTCGCTTTGTCACTCTCTATCTCTCAGGCTCTATCTGTGTGTCTCTTTCTCTCTCTCTCTGTCACTCACTCCTTGTCGCTCTCAATCTCTCGCTATCGCCCACTCTGTCTCTCACTCTCTCTTGCTCTCTCTGACTCTCAGTCTCTCTCTCGCTCTGTCTCTCTCTCAATCTCTCTCTCTTTCTTTCTTTCTCTCTCTCTCTGTCTCCCTGTCTATGTCTCTCTCTTTCTCTCTCTCTCGCTGCCTCTCTCCTGCTCTATATATCTCTTTCTCTCTATCTCTCTGTCTGCCTGTCTCTCTCCCTTTCTCTCTCTCTCTTTCAGTATCTCTCGCTCTATCTCCCTCTCTCTGTCCACGTCTCTCTCTCTCTCTATCTGTCTCTGCATCTCTCTGTCTGTCTCTCTGTGTCTCTCTCTCTGTCTGTCTCCCTCTCTCTCTCTCGCATGCTCTCTCTCAGTTTATCTGTCTATCTCTCTCTATATCTCTCTCTCTCTTTTTCTTTACCTCTCTCTGTATTTCTCTCTCTCTGACTTTCTCTCTCTCTCTCTCTCTCTCTCTCTCTCTCTCTCTCTCTCTCTCTGTCTTTCCTTCTCTCTCTCTCTGTCTGTCTCTCTCTCTTTATCTTTGTCTCTCTCAGTCTCTCTGTCGCTCTATCATTCTCTACCTCTCTCTGTCAATTTGTCTATCTCACTCGCTCTCTCTATCTCTCTCTCTGTCTCTCTGGCTGTCGGTCTCCCTCTCTCTATCTGTCTCTCTATCTGATTCTCTCTATGTCTCTCTCACTGCCTGTTTCTCGCTATCTGTTTATTTTGATCTGTTTCTGTTACTCTCTAACTCTCTCCCTCTCTGTCTATCTGTCGCTCTATCTCTTCCTATTTCTCGCTGTATCTGTGTCTCTCGCCCTCTCTACTTCTGTCGTTCTCACTCTCGTCTCTGTCTCTCGCTATCTATGTCTTCTCCCCCTCTCTGTCTCTCTCTGTCTCTCTCTGTCTCTCTCTCTCTCTCTGTCTCTCTCTCTCTCTGTCTCTCTCTCTCTCTCTCTCTCTCTCGGTCACTGTAACACGAAACCTGGTATAAAATGTCCACCACAAATCTCATGTAAAATGGCTGCTCAATCTCACTCAAACTAATCCCACTGACCCGCTCTCTCTCCATAGCCCTGTATCAATCCCAAAATAATCCCACTACCCCGCGCTCTCCCCATAGCCCTGTATCAATCCCAAAATAATCCCACTGCCCCGCTCTCTCCCCATAGCGCTGTATCAATCCCCAAACTAATCCCACTGCCCAGCTCTGTCCCCATAGCCCTGTATCAATCCGCAAACTAATCCCACTGCCCCGCTCCCTCCCCATAGCCCTGCATCAATCCCAAAATCTATACAGAAAGAGATAGATAGAGAGACAAACACACACTGACACATAGATATATATATACATATAGAGAGCGAGAGAGAGAGAGACACACACACGCACACTCTCTCTCTCTCTCTGTCTGTCTGTCTCTATTTCTGTCTCGCTCTCTCTCTCTCTCTCTCTCTCTGCCTGTCTCTCTCTGTCTCTCTCTCTCACTATCTCTCTCTCTCTGTGTCTCTCTGTCTCCATCACTCTATCTCTCTTTGTCTATCTGTCTCTCTGTTTTTCTCTCTCTCGGACTCCCTAACTCTGTCTCTCTCTCTGTCTTTCCCTCTCTCTCTCTCTCACTGTCTCTCTCTGTCTCTCTCTCTCTCTGTCATTCTCGCTCTCTCTCTGTCTGTCTCTAATCCCACTGTCCCGCTCTCTTCCCATCGCCCTGTATCAATCTCCAAACTAATCCCAGTGCCCCGCTCTCTCCCTATAGTCCTGTATCAATCCCCAAACTAATCCCACTGCCCCGCTCTCTCCCCAAAGCCTTGTCTCAATCCCAGAATCGATACAGGAAGAGAGACAGACAGAGAGACACACACACGCAATCTCGTCCTCTCTGTCTCTGTCTGTCTCTCACTCTCTGTCGCTCTCTCTCGCTCTCTGTCTATCTTTCTCCCCTTCTGTGTGTGTGTCTCTCTCTGTCTCTCACTCTCTCTGTCTGTCTCCCTCTCTCTGTCTCTCTATCTCTCGCTCTCTGTCCATCTCGCTCTCTCTCTTGTGTTTCTCTCTGTCTGTCTCTCTCTCTTGTTTCTCTCTCTAGCTGTCTCTCTCACTCTCCCGCTTACTGTCTCCCTGTCTGTCTCCCTCTCTGTCTCTCTCTCTCTCTCTCACTCGCTCTGTGTCTTTCTCTCTGTCTGTCTCTCTCTCTTTCTCTCTCTCTCTCTCTCTCTCTCTTTGTCTATCTGTCTCTCTGTTTTTCTCTCTCTCTCTGTCACTCTCTCTGCATTTCCATCTGTCTCTCTCTCTCTGTCTCTCTGTCTCTCTCCCTCGCTCTCTGTGTGTCTTTCTCTCTGTCTGTCTCTCTCTCACTCTCTCGCTCTCTCGCTCTGTCTGTCTGTCTCTTTCCCTCTCTCTCTCTCGCGTTGTTTATCTGTATCTCTCTATTTTTCCCTCTCTCTGACTCTCTCTCTCTCTCGCCATCTCTCTGTGTCTCTCTCTATCTCTCTGTCTCTCTCTCGCACTGACTGTTTGTCCCTCTCTCTCTGAGTCTATCTCCCTATCTCTTTGTCTGCCTATCTCTGTCTCTCTCTCTCTCCCTCTCCCTCTCTCTATGTATCTCTCTATCTCACTCTCTGTATCTCTCTACAATTCTCTCTCACTCTGTCTTTCACTCTGTCTCTCTCCTGTTCTCTGTCTCTCTCTCGCTCTCTGTCTCTCTGTCTCTGTCTCTCTGTCTCTCTCTCTCTCTGCCTCTCCATCTGTTTCTCTATCTGTCTCTCTGTCTCTCTCCCTCGCTCTTTGTGTTTCTCTCTGTCTGTCTCTCTCTCGCTCTCTCGCTCTGTCTGTCTCTCTCTTTCTCTCTCTCTGTCGCGTTGTTTACCTGTATCTCTCTTTTTTTCTCACTCTGACTCTCTCTCTTTCTCCATCTCTCTGTCTCTCTCTCTCTATCTCTGTCTCTCTCTCTCGCTCTGAATGTTTGTCCCCCTCTCTCTGAGTCTATCTCTCTGTCTCTTTGACTGCCGATCTCTATCTCTCTCTCTCCGTCTCCCTCTCTCTATGTATCTCTCTGTCTCCCTCTCTCTCTCTCTTTCTCTCTCCCTCTCTTGCCCTCTCTCTCCCCTTCTTTCTCTCTGTCTCCATCTCTCTCTCTCTGTCTCCATCTCTCTTTCTCTCCCTGTATCTCTCTCTCGATCTGTATCTCACTCTCTCTGTCACGCTGTCTGTCTCACTTGCTCTCTCTCTCTCTCTCTCTCTCTCTCTCTCTCTCTCTCTCTCTCTCTCTCTCACTCTGCATTGTTTCTGTCTTTCTCTCCCTGTGACTAAATCTCTCTCTCTCTCTGCCTCTCTCTCTCAATATCTCTCTCTGTCTGCCTATTTCTGCCTCTCTCTCTCCATCACTCTCCCTCTCTATCTCTCTCGCTCTCTCTCTGTCTCTCTCTTGCTATGTATCTCTTTGTCTCTCTCTCTGTATCTCTCTATAACTCTCTCTCTCTCTCTCTCTCTCTCTCTCTCTCACTCTGTCTCTCCCTCTCCCGTTCTCTGTCCCTCTGTCTGTCTGTTGATGTCCCTCTGTCTCTCTCTCTGTTTCACTCTCTCCCTCGCCCTGTCTCTCACTCTCTCCCTCTCTCTCACTCACTCTCTCCCTGTCTCTCACTATCTCTCACTCTGTATTTTTTCTGTCTTTCTCTCTCTCCGTCTGTCTCTCTCTCTCTGTCTCTCTATCTCTCTGCCTCTCTGTCTCTCTCCCTCGATCTGTCTCTCACGCTCTCTGCCTCTCTCTCTCGCTTTGTATTTTTCACTGTCTCTCTCTTTTGGTCTCTCTCTCTATCTCTGTCTCTGTCCCTTTCTCTCTCTCTGCCTCTCTCTCTCTCACTTTCACTCTCTCTATTTGTCTCTCTCTGTCTCTCTCTCTGTTTCTGCCTCGCTCTGTCTCTCTCTCTGTCTCTCTGTCTCTCTGTCTCTGTTTTTCTCTCTCTGACTCTCGCTCAACCTCTCTCTCTGTCTTACTTTCTCTCACTCTCTCGGTCTCTATCTGTCTCTCTCTCTCTCACTCTCTTTCTCTCTCTCTGTGCCTCTCCCCCGAGCTTTAAATCTCTTTATCTCTTTCTCTCTCTATCTGTCTCTATATCTCTCACTCTCTCTTTCTCTCTCTGCGTTTCTCTCGTTGTCTCTCTCTCTCGCTCTGTATTTTTATCTTCTCTCTCTCTCTGTCTCTATCTCTTTCTCTCTCTATCTCCCTCACCCTCTCTCTGTTAATCTGTCTCTCTCACTCGCTCTCACGGACTTTCCCTCTCACTCTGTCTCTCTCTTTGGCTCGCTATCCTCTCTCCCTCGCTCTGTCTCTGTCTGTCTCTCAATCTCTGTCTGTCTCTTACGCTTTCTGTCTCTGTCTCTCTGTCCCGCTCACTCTGAGTCTCTCTCTCTCTATCGCTTTCTGTCTGCCTATCTCTGTCTCTCTCTCTCACCATCACTCTCTCTATCTCTCTTTCTCTATCTCTCTGCATCTCTGTCTCTTCGTATCTCTCTCTCTCTCTCTCGCCGACTCTCTCTCTTTCTCTCTCGCTGTGTATCTCTCTGTCTCTCTTTCTCTGTATCTCCTTGTAACTCTGTCTCTCGCTCTCGTTGTCTCTCTCGCTCTCCCTGCCTATCTCTCTCTGTGTCTCTCTGTCTCTGTCTCTGCCTCTGTCTCTCTATCACTCTCTCGATCTGTCTCTCAATCTCTCTGTCTCTATCTCTCATTTTGTATTTTTCTCTGTCTCTCTCTCTGTCTCTGTCTCTCTCGCTGCCTCTCTCTCTCTCTCTCTCCGTCGCTATGGCTCGCTCTCTCTCGGTCTAATCCCACTGCCCCGCTCTCTCCCCATAGCCCTATGTCAATCCCCAAACTAATCCCACTGCCCCGCTTTCTCTCCATAGTCCTGTATCAATCCCCAAACTAATCCCACTACCCCGCTCTTTCTCCATAGCCCTGTGTCAATCCCAAATTAATCCCACTGCTCCGCTCTCACCCCATAGTCCTGTATCAATCCCCAAACTAATCGCACTGCCCCGCTCTTTCTTCATACCCCTTTGTCAATCCCAAATTAATCCCACTGCTCCGCTCTCACCCCATAGTCCTGTATCAATCCCCAAACTAATCCCACTGCCCCGCTCTCTCCCCATAGCTATGTATCAATCCCAAACTAATCCCACTGCCCCGCTCTTTCTCCATAGCCCTGTGTCAATCCCAAATTAATCCAACTGCTCTGCTCTCACCCCATAGCCCTGTATCAATCCCCAAACTAATCCCACTGCCCCACTCTCTCCCCATAGCCATGTATCACTCCCAAACTAATCCCACTGCTCCGCTCTCTCTCCATACTCCTGTTTCAATCCCATACTAATCCCACTGCCCCGCTCTCTCCCAAAACTCTGTCTCAATCCCCAAACTAATCCGCTCTCTCCCCATAGCCCTGTTTCAATCCCCGAACTAATCCCACTGCTCCGCTCTCTCCCCATAGTCCTGTATCAATCCCCAAACTAATCCGACTGCCCTGCTCTCTCCCCATAGTCCTGTATCAATCCCCAAACTAATCCCACTACACCGCTCTCTCCCCATAGTCCTGTATCAATCACAAACTAATCCCACTGCCCCGCTCTCTCCCCATAGTCCTGTATCAATCCCCAAACTAATCCCACTGCCCCGCTCTCTCCCCATAGTCCTGTATCAATCCAAACTAATCCCACTGCCCCGCTCTCTCCCCATAGTCCTGTATCAGTCCCCAAACTAATCCCACTGCCCCGCTCTCTCCCCATAGTCCTGTATCAATCCAAACTAATCCCACTGCCCCGCTTTCTCCCCATAGTCCTGTATCAATCCCCAAACTAATCCCACTGCTACGCTCTCTCCCCATAGCCCTGTATCAATCCCCAAGTAATCCCACTCCCCGCTCTCTCCCCATAGCACTGTATCAATCCCCAAATATTCCCACTCCCCGCTCTCTCCCTTTAGTCCTTTATCAATCCCCAAATAATCCCACTCCCCGCTCTCTCCCCATAGTCCTGTATCAATCCCCAAATAATCCCACTCCCCGCTCTCTCCCCATAGCCCTGTATCAAACCCAGAATCTATACAGAAAGAGAGAGTAGGGACACACACACTCTCTCTCTCTCTATGTCTCTCACACTTTGTCTCGCACTCTGTCTCTCTCTATGTCTGTCTCTCTCGCCATCTCTGCCTCTCTCTCACTCGATGTCTATCTCCCTCTCTCTCTCTCCCTTTCTGTCTCTCTCTCACTCTATGTCTCTCTTCCTCTCTCTCACTCCCTCTCTGTCTCTAACTCTCTGTATTTCCATCTATCTTTCTCTCTCTCTGTCTCCCTCTCTCTATGTCTGTCTGTCTCTCTCTCCCTCTCTCTCTCTCTCCCTCTCTATCTCTCTCTCTGCCTGTATCATCCATGACCTCACAATAACTTGACCCCGCGCGGATAGGGTCAGGAGCAGAGGTCAGAGTTCGGGAGTTAGAAAATGTAATACCAAATGACACATTGTAAATCCCAGTGAGACTGTAAATAAACCGATACAAATATAAAATGTGAGAAGTCTTTAATAAAAACTAAACGCAGACAGCAGCTCCATCCCCGCCCTTTCTCATCACTGCCCCGCTCCTTTGTATTAAAAAGCAGCAATAAGTTGTGCTCTGAAAGTGAGCACATTGCTCAGGTATCAGCACCATGCACCATTGGTGATGGGAAATACACAAACTATCTCTCTTCACAGAGACCCGGAGTTTGTAAACCTTCGCTTTAAAGGGCTGAATGTTCACATTTCCTCCGTGCGGGCTGTAAAACTGGAGCCGATCCCCGAACACCCGAGTTGTACGAGGAAAAATGTGAGAATTCACCCCAGAGTGTTTAACCGTCCCTTGTAGCCCATTGTAGACCACTGACAGTCAGGAGATGGGGATAGTGAGCTGGGCAAAGTACTGTTAAAGTTTTACAGTACAATATAAACAGCTGCTGGTGTACATCAGTACTGCAGTAATACCAACATTGGAGAAACATTCGCTTCACTTCACAATACAGGCAAGGCCTTTCTTCAGAACTGAGAGATAATTGGATCTGAGAGAAGGTGAAATAAACAGTGGCCTGGAAAGCTGTCATTAAATCCCCTCACCTTTCTGAGTACATAACTCACTCAGAGAATTGTGAACCTGCGGAATTCTCTGCCTGACTGTAATAACTGAGTGAATCCCTTCCCACACTCAGAGAGATGAACAGTCTCTCCCCAGTGTGAACTCACTGGTGTATCAGCAGGTGGGATGACTGAGTGAATCTCTTCGCACACTCAGAGAGGTGAAGGGCCTCTCCCCAGTGTGAACTCACTGGTGTATCAGCAGGTGGGATAACTGAGTGAATCCCTTCCCACACTCAGAGAGGTGAACAGTCTCTCCCCAGTGTGAACTCACTGGTGTATCAGTAGGTGGGATAACTGAGTGAATCACTTCCCACACTCAGAGAGGTGAACGGTCTCTCCCCAGTGTGAACTCACTGGTGTATCAGCAGGTGGGATAACTGAGTAAATCCCTTCCCACACTCAGAGAGGTGAACAGCCTCTCCCCAGTGTGAACTCGCCGATGTGTTTATAGCTGGGACGGGTAGTTGAAACGTTTCCCACAATCCCCACATTTGCACAGTTTTTCTCCAGTGTGACTGCGCTTGTGTCTCTCCAGGTTGGATGATCGGCTGAATCCTTGCCCATACACACAGCACGTGTACAGTTTCTCCCCGCTGTGAACAGTGTTTTTTGCTTCCATGGTCAAAGGCCGAAGATATTCAGGTCCCGATGAATCGAGTGACTCCATCAGATCTGAATGTGATGTTAGGTTTGAGACTATGGTAGACAACTCCTCCCCATTTAATACCCTGTAAAGTGAACTTCGGTAAAGTAATGTGAAAGAACAACATTAGTACATATGAAATAGGAGCAGGAGTAGGCCATACGGCCCCTCGAGCCTGCTCCACCATTCACTAAGATAATGGCTGATCTGATCATGGACTCAGCTCCACTTCGCTGCCCGCTCCCCATAAACCTTTACTCCCATAATCGCTCAAAAATCTGTCTATCTCCGCCTTAAATACGTTCAACGTCCATTCTTCCACATTCTCTGGGGCAGAGAATTGCACAGATTTACAACCCTCTGAGAAAAAATTCCTCCTCATCTCAGTTTTAAATGGGCGACCCATTACTCTGAAACTATGCCCCCTGGTTTTAGTTTCCCCATGAGTGGGAACATCCTCTCTGCATCCACCTTGTCAAGCTCCCTCAGTATTTTTTTGTTTCAATAAAATCACCTTTCATTCTTCTTAACTCCAATGTGTAAAGGCCCAAACTACTCAAAACTTTCTTCATAAGTTAACCCCCTCACCTCAGGAATCAACCTCGTGAACCTTCTCTGAACTGTCTCCAATGCAAGAATATCGTTCCTTAAATACAGAGACCAAAACTGCACGCAGTACTCCAGGTGTGGCCTCATCAATACCCTGTCCAGTTGTAGCAGGACTTCTCTGCTTTTATACTCTATTCCCCTTGCAATCCCAGATTCCCCAGTCTATCCAGGTAACTGAAGTCCCTCATCCCTGGAATCATTCTCGTAAGTCTTTCCTGCACCCACTTTCAGGCCTTCATATTCTCCCTAAAGTGCGTTGCCCACAATTGGGCATAATCCTCCAGTTGAGGCCGAACCAATGCTTTGTGCAGGTTCATCATAATAGCCACACTTTTGTACTCTATACTTCTATTTATGAACAGAAATACTGCCTGGAACAGTGGCTCTCAACCTTTTTGTGTTCACGGCACACTTTCGAATACTAGAATTTTTGGCGGCACACGTGAAGGGATTAAAAGGTGAATACAGGTTAAAAAAAAGCAAGTTTCAGAAAATGTAAAAAACATTTTATTTTTTAATCACAGTATATGAAGATATTCAATATTGTACACATGTATATTATTGATTATTTTTTATTATGAAAGTGACAATAACATAATAAACTATAATAATAATTCCTCACGTTAATTATAGATTAATTAGTATTTTAACGTGATACTTGAGCCTGACGTTTTTTAGTTATGCCACTAGTATTAGGGCATATAACCGATAAGGCGACTCTCATTTCGTGTTCAAGTTCACCAAGTTTTTCCCATTTTTTTACATTTGATGTTCGTAAGAGTTGAGAACCCTAATTCACACAGATATGATGTTGGAAACTGCATCAGAATTATCAAGGCTATTTTTGATATTACAGGATATTCTTCTTCAATAGAAATCCAGAACGCATCAAGAGACCTATCGGAATGTTTCATTTTAAGACCCCGGTCTGTAGAAATAGAAGTCAATACTTCTTCTTGCAATGTAAGATCAAAATCTGACATACTAATTGGAGAAAATGGATTTCTTACCCAATCACACTTCTCTACATCCAAAGATGGAAAATATTTTTTGATGTTGTCTTCCAGTGATGCCAAATGCTCTCTCACTATAGGAGCAACCTTTTTAATACTGTGATTTGGTATCAAAGGGAACATTTCAAGATTGTTTTCTGTTGCTCTCTTTTTCCAGATAGAAATTTTTCCTGAAAAGCTAATAGCTTGTCTGTAGAGGTGAGAATGTTTACATTTGGCTCTTGCATACTGGTATTAACGCTGATAAAACAATTAAATATACCTGCCAAATATGATAACTTAGCACACCACATTTCACTCTTAAGGTATTTGCAAAAGGTATCGTTTCCTTCTCTTTCAAAAATACTGAGAATTCTTCTTTTAAGTTCAAATACACGACATAAGACGTTTCCCTTTGAAAGTCATCTTACCTCTGAATGCAAAAGTAAACATTCGTGCTGTGCATCCATAGCTTTGCAGAGCTGTTTAAACAAGTGAGTTTTTGAAGCACTTGATTTTATATAATTTACAATATTACCAACTTGATCGAACAAGATTTTAATTCTAGTTGTAATGTCTTTGCAACAAGTGTTTCTCTATGCAAAAAGCAATGGGTGAATAATAATTTTGGATTATTTTTTTTGCGAGGGGAATGAATCCTTTGACACGTCCCACCATAGATGGAACACCGTCCGTGCAGATTCCAACACATGAGTCACATAAAATTTTGAAGTCTTCTAAATATGAATTCACAGAATCAAACATGTCTTGACCTCTAGTATTTTCTGGAAGTTCTCTCCAGCACAGAAATTGGTGCAATATCTCGTTTTCATTAATGAAGTGAACAAATGATAATAATTGTGCTTTACAAATAATGTCGACGGACTGTCGATTTGCAAATAAAATTCGAGTTTGTAAGTTTATGGGCTACATTTTCTTCAATGTTTGATGAAATATCATTTATCCTTCTCCGAATTGTATGGTCAGGCAGCGGAATTTTTGCAATTTCTTGTTCCGCTTCATTACCAAGCTTTATTTTGACAATTTTACGATATGCAGGCAAAATAAGTGAGTGAGCTGTAGTATGAGACTGCATTTTCTGCGCTATTACTTCAGCAACTTTTTACACAATCATTTACATTCATTTTTCTGCAAGGTTCTGGTGCAATGCCCGACCTCTTCCGTGCTAAAGACATATATTTCTGATTCAGTTGCAAACCAGAACTCCCACAGTGAAACGGATGAGTGCGGAACGCCCGGAGTGGTGTAAACATTGAAACATGTTTCAGAATTCGGGGAATTCAGTTGGTGCATCGACAGAATTTAACCGTCTCACATACCAGGAGGAAAACTGGAGCTGCTTCTGTTAAATGTGGTGCAGCATTGCCGGCAGAGCCCGGCTTTCTGTACATTGTTAGATAGAAATGTGAGCAAAATATCACTCCAATCTTTGGGTGGTTTCACGTCAAACACTTGTATTATTAGTTTGGATATAATCAGTGCAGCACAAACATTATTGTGCAGGGTGTTGACGCGCTGCCAAATGACTGGAAGTAATATCAATGCTCCTGATCTTTTATGGTCCCACGGGAAATCTCCCGCAATTATAATTACGTTTTTCTCTTAAGCTCTCACCTCACAGTCAGTTGGAGCCCTGTGTTCAGTGCCAAGAGTCATCATCACTTCTCGGACAGAATGAGAGTTCCGTTTGTTGCCTATCCATTTTCCGTGTTACCACCAGTTCTACAGGCGGTAATGATTTATTTTCCGATTATAGCAGCCGTGGGAATCCCCGGTAAGTGATTAAATTCCTTTACTAACGTCGTGAATAAAGTTGGGATTAACTTTATTCCTGCTCTGATGTCAGTAATTATATTTTTAAACTACTCTTCTCAATTCAATTAAAAGGCTGAAAGTCAGTGACTGTATTTCCCGCTCTACCTTTTTAATTGACTGATCATTTGGTGCCTTTCTAATTTTCTTTAACCTCCCCATAAAAGCTTCAGATTATTTTCCCATTAATATCTTTCAAGCTGGTTCGGTTTTATCTGAGAATCGTACAATGAGTGATTCAATGAATTATTTTAATCCCATTTTTCCGTGCCTGCTCTCTTTTCCCGTAACACTCGGTAATATCTGACAGATTATATTTTACTGAATATTCAGCGTGTTGTAAAATGCTCCAGTTTGTCTCCCATTGACTCCCGCTGTGGAGATAGTCACTGACAGCCGATCATGGACAGATATCTGGGAATTCGGACAGTCAGGACCGGGATTTGTTCTGTCCCGTTAATCAGAATCTATCCGCTGTTCTCGGTCTGGTTCCAGCAAAGTGCCGGATATTAATCGTGGTCATCACAATCCATGCCGAGTGTGGGATTGTGCTCCATGCAGGAACACAGACTCTCTCCCTCATCTTCTCCACTGACCGGTGACCAGCCTGTTCTCAGACTCGCCTTCGCCCCCCGGCGGAGATTTTTCTGCCTTCAGCCGGTGGGAGGCAGCTGGTTTCTGTCACATCCATTCCTGCAGCGGTATAGGTCAGACCGGGAATCCGTGCTGTGAGAGAACGATTGAAACAAGGCAGCGGCGCTCTATGCAGCTGTCCTGGGTTTGTCCACATTTAAAAACCTGTTTTAGATTCAATACCTGCATTTTAACCAAAACACCGTCTCCATGCCGGGTCATGGTCCCTTTATACTAATCTGACAAATTTATTGTTCAGACCAAACGCTTGCACGGTGATCGAACATTGACTGTACCCTCAGTAAGTCTGTCTGCTCGGTGATCCACACACATTCACTTTAATTTCGCTTCAGATACTGAGAGATAGAGGAATTTCTAGTCACATTTACCCACCCGGTCTCCATATCCCTTTATCGCCTCTTCCTCCAGCCACGGACCCAATCTACTTTGAATTCTGACAGTTTCTGCCTCAATCTCTATCCATGTGACTGAACTCCACCGCCTCCCCAATCCCTGTAGAAAAAAGCTTCTCCCGCTCTCTCTTCTCTCTGTTCCATTGTCTTCTATTTCATCTACTTTCGACAGCGCCTCGTTCTGCAACACGCATCTACTGGAATCAGTCTGCTTCTATCTACCTTCTTCCATCCTGTCAATAATTTTAAACACATCTGTCATATCGCCCTGTAATCTGTGTCTGTATTACATTCCTCTAACTCACATTTACAGGTTATGTGGCAGAGCCCAGGGTATCGAACCAGTGTGTTTTATCACCCATTGTACCACTGACTAACTTTCCCACTTCAGTGGGGAAACTGAAATCTCACATTCTGCCTCATGAGTTCCCACCACCCTGTACTAATAAATTGCCTTGCATGTTTGTGTTTGAAGAAACATGATCAGCATTAAAGTCCAATATTACGGCTGTTGTTTTTAACACTGTGCAGAGTCTGTTTGCTGAGGTTACTCAATGAGAACAGATTGAAGTGAGTTGTCTCACTGTCCCGCTGACTCTCACAAATCTCAGGATCAATGCAGCCTAATGCTCCTACTGCAAGCTTCGCCCCTGTATTACTAAGAGTATCTCTCACTATATCAGCTCACATGGTCCTTGTAACATGTGCCGCACCAAGAGTCCCCATCATTTCTCAGAGTTCAATACAGTTTGATTTATTGTATTAGCATTTGCGATGTTCCAGTTCTCGGCGTGGTAATTGGTGTTCCAGGTGACGTGCTTAGTTTGTGAAGCAAAAGCGCCAAATTGTTATTTCCATTCAATATTTTGACAGCTGCGGTAATTTTAACAATAACTATGATCAGTACTCGGTGCATTGGAATGTCTGTTGCCATCGTCTCAAATTGTATTACATTGTCAGTTAAGTCCCTGCTTTGATAATGTTTTTCCGTTCTTATTCGTAAAAATGGGAACCCACGTAATTAGCTGTAATCTTACGACTTGAATCGATAGTTGGTTGCACGGAAGGAACCACAGAATAGGGATAAATGTTGAGCGAATTATGGCTTTTATCACAAGGGGGAAGATATTTACAACTGAGGAAGTGCTGTTCTCGCTGTACAGAGATTTGGTCAGATCCCATTTGGAATATATACATTCAGTTTTGGGCAACATATCGCAGGATAGATGGATTGGCCTTCGAGGGGTTTCAGCACAAGTTAACCAGACTGATACCACGGTTTAAAGTATTCAAATATGAGGAAAGGTTACATAACCTTGCCTTGTATTCCATTGTGTTTAGAAGGGTGAAGCGTGATATAACCGAGCTATTTAAATAGATAAAGTGTTCGATAGTGGAGGCACAGAAACTGTTTCCTATGTAATCTAAACCAGAAGGCATTATATTAAAATTGGAGCTCGGAGTGAAATCACGAAACACTTTCTCACACAAAGTTTAGTCGAAATTTACACTCGTTCTCCCAAAATCCTGTCAATTAATGGTCAATTGTAAATTTACAGAGACTGATCGATAGATTTGTTAAGGTCAGGGTATCAAGGGGTTGGAACCAAGACGGTAATTGGAGTTTTGGTGCCGATCACCCATGGTCTACTGGAATGGGTGAAAAGGCTTGTGGGTCAGAATGATCAAATCCTGCGTTCCTATACGTCAAGCACCAGAGTCATCATTTCTGCAATGAGATTTCCGGTAATCGCAGGTCCAATTTCAGTGTATCTGAATGTTCTACACGAAAAAATGTCCGATGATATTATTGCAGCCCATAGACGTTCCAGCACTCATTTTAACAGGTTACCGATTGCACAAATCCGTGTTTCGCTGTATTACCTGGAGGGCCTGGTCATTGCTCTGTCGGTCATAAGGTGATTATTTGTCATGTTTGGGTCAACCGCATTGCTCCGAGAATATCTTTCCTCCATTCCCTCCAAACTTTGCGAGATGTTTATTGACGTTACAATGTTTTTGAATCTCGGAGCAATGCGGTTCTCAGTGAGAATGAGCGCAGTATTCACACAGTGGGATGTCGTTCGAGTGTGAAATTGTTTCAGTTAATCGTTAGCAGCGTCAGGAACCCCTCGCTAATGTTTTCCTCTTTGCATGCTCTGGGTAACTTATCTACCTGGCCTTTAAATTTAACAGCCGTGGCTCCCATCTGAATCAGAAGTTTTTGGGTTTGATACCCACCCTGTCGAAAATCTAGTCTGACATTCGCATGACATTCCCATGGCAGTTTTTCCGAATAACGCAAACTTTAGCCAACTTTACCAACCAGATGTTGTGTTTGTGGATCTTGCTGTAGTATATATATACATTTAGTTACATTACAAGGTATGTTACGAAGTTGTAGAAACCATCTTCTGACAAACAGTGAAAGGCCACATTAACTTTGCTGGAGTGTAAAATACACGTGTTTTATTTCACGCCATTTCTGACAAATACGGTTGTGTTTTAAGGAAATCCTGAAACCACAGTGGTGATGTATTTATTCAGAGCTGAATTCGTGCACCAAGCACAGTTATGGTCCGTAGCCACAAATTTCATTTTTAAATATTTGCAGTCAATTATACACACATGTAATGATTATATTTGGGAAATTGCACAGGCAGTGGAACCGGAGACAGAAGGGATGGAGAGCTTCGAATATAGAAACAGTAAGACACAGTAGTAATGATATTTTGATTTGTAACTGACAACAGTAGTGGTTGGATTCTGTGAGAGAAGGACATTGTTTCCCTTTTTGTCCTGTCATTATACAGCAGCTGCAATTAGAAACAACAATAATTGTCAAATCGTTTTGTTACGAGAATATTTGTTAATCAGGTATCACCAATATTTAAACTGAGACCCTGTTTAAGCAGAGGAGATAATGAATTAATTGACAATGACATTTCTGCAGCCACCAATCTCCCCAAATATCCCCTCACCATCACCTTTGATGCCCTATTTCCTATTAAAACAATTAATCTCTCTCACTCTGGCCTTTCCCCTGGTACGGCCCTCATTCTCGCTCACTCAAGTACAAGGGCCGCAGACTTATACGGATGTGTCGGACAACTGATTTAACCATTCTACGCCAGATTTGCTAGACTGCATAAAGTATTATCGGGCCCTACACGTGTCTGCTAAAACTGCTCACTATTCCAACATCATTCTAGAATGGAAATATAACCCCCGGCTCCTATTCTCGACTGTTAACCTTCTTGTTAAACTCCTCTCCCCAGTCTCCTACACACTCACCTCCAACAACAAGTGTGAGTAGCTAATGGAATTATTTGTATCAAAGATTGAGAGCACCCAATCAGCTGCCTCTGCCACTTCTCTTCCTTCCTCTAGCCCAACGGGTCAAAAGTCCCCTAAGTTTCCACCCTGCCCTAGCCATGAAGTCGCATCACTCTCTAGCCTCTCCCTGATCTGCCCCTCTTGACTTCTCCATGCTCATCTTATCCATGAGACCCACTTCCTGCTCACTTGATCTTGACCGTTTTCCCACCAAGCTCCTCTCCTTCAAATCTACCGTCATCACCCCTCTCCTCAAAAAACAACCCTTCACCACACTGGCCTTGAAAGCTATCGCCCCCTCTCCAACCTTAATTTCCACTCCAACGTCCTTGAACATGTTGTCACCTCCCGGAACTCCATGTTTGAAACCCTTCAGTCTGGTATCCACCATGCCACACTACCGAAACTGCTCTTATCAAACTCACAAATGGCATCCTTTGTGACATTGACAAAGATAAACTTTCCCTCCTCATCATTCTCGACCAGTCCGCAGCCTTTGATATGGTTGAGTAATCCATTTTCCACCAATGGCTCTCCAACTGGGTGGGAGTGTACACGCCTGGTTCCATCCGTATCTCCCTAATCATAGCCAGAAAATCACTTGCATTCGCTTCTATTCTCACGATAAATCGTTGCATATCGTGTTCCCCAGGAATTTATCATTGGCCCCCTCCTGTTCGCCACTATATGATGCCCCTTGCCGACATCAACCGAAAACACAGCTTCAGTTTCCACATGTAGGCTGCTGATACCTAGCTCTACCTCACCCCCACTTCTCTCGAGGCCTCCAAGGTCTCTAAATTGGCAGACTGCTTGTCCGAAATTCAGTACTTGTTGAGCAGAAATGTTGTCCAATTAAATATTGGGAATACCGATGACATTTACTGTGGGAACCGCCACAAACTGTGTTCACTAACCAACGACTCGATCCCTCTCCCGTGTTCTGTCTGTGACTGAACCAGACAGTTCGCAATCTAGCTATCCTATTAGAACGGGAAATAATCTTCTGGCCATATATCTGCAGCTTAACTAAATCCACCTGTTTCCACCTCCATAACATTGCCCGTCTCCGCCCCTGCCTCAGTTCCTCTGCTGCTGAAACCTCCATCCATGCCTTAATTACCTCTAGTTTGTACAGCTCCAACACACTCCTGGCTGACCTCCTACATTCTACCCTATGTAAACTTGAGTTCATTCAAAACTCACCAGTGCATGTCCAATCTCGCACGAAATCCCACCTGTGCTCCCTGAGCTACATTGATCCCGGTTCAACAATACCTCGATTCCAAAATTCTCCTTCTGTGCACAAATCACTCCATGGCCTCGTCCCTCGCTATCTCTATAATCTGCTTTAGCATCGCAAACACCCAAGATGTCTGCGCTCCTCAAATTCTCCCCTCTTGTGTATCCCTGATTATTACTGCTCAACAATCGGTGGCTGTGCCTTCAGCTGTCCGAGCCCTACGCTCTGGAACAGCCTCCCTAAATCCCTCACCGCCTCGATACCTCCCTTTCTTCCTTGAACACAGTGCTTATAACCTCCCTCTAACAAACTTTTGGGAATCGGTCGTAATTTATTCTTATGTGGTTCGGTGCCAAATTTATTTGTTATGTCTTATAACACTCCAGTGAAGCGCCTCGGGAAGTTTTATAAAGGCGCTATATAAGTAGAAATTATTGTTGTTGTTGTAATAATGTTACAATTGTTGAATTAATTAAGTGATTTGACAAATACTGAACAGGGGACATGATTTTACTAACTTTTATGAGGCTCTATAGTTCAGTTACATAAATTACTGACAGATTTGGCCATTTGCAAAGCCCAGTCGGAAATATTATCTCCTCATATCTGCGCCATTATTTCATGCAGCTCACCAGCTAACAACTCTGTGGAGCACCATCACCACACGGACTGCAGCGGTTCAAGAAGGCGGCTCATTCCCGTCTTGTAAACAGCACAGGACGGCCCATCTCTTGTGTTTGATTCAGAGTTACTTTGTCCATTTTTCTGTAGATTTCCATTATACTTCTGTATCCATGGTAACCACATGGGTACCACCCCCACCCCCCCCCTACATACCACACACTCAAACTTAACTATATTAATCTTATATACCCATGTGATTTTATTCCCAGCTAAGACTGTATTGTCTAAACACAGTTGAACGGGATTGCAAGTTAATTATTTCTACACCAGCCGCCTTATCGTGCTCAGGATATCTTTTCAGTGCCGATGTTTCTTTTGTATATGTAGTCTCTCTCTCGCTCTCTGCCTGTCTCTATTTCTTTACAAATGAACACATGGAGCTCTTTACGTATATCAAGTTGGAACAACTGCTATATGTCACACTATCCTGCACACCAACGGAATCCGAATCAAACACTTCTGAGCATATCTTACATTGTTGATAGATGGCGCTGGAAGCTCAGGTACATATAATGTCCCACATCCCCTGGGATGTACTTTCCGCCAGTCTTTCTCACCAGAGACAGATTCTCCATATTGCTATGTGCCGGATTAATAATGAAGATGGATTCTGCCAATTCAGAGCTAAGACCTTACCACGGAGCCTTTCTGAAGCTGAATCTCGGCAGGTATCTCCTGGGCTGGACTGCAGCCTCTATTGTCACTTGAACTGCATCTTTGCTTCGGTCTAGAGATCGCCACCCACAACTGCCTCTGAAGTTTGCTGCATTATTAGAGGCGTCAAAAGCGAGGAGAAGATTAATCCCCTTGTGCCATTGTGTACTTTGAAATGTACATTTTCCCTAGGATCACAGAAGAAGGTGCAAGATAAGGTTGTTTGTTCATGATCACATCTGACCTTCTCCCCCTTGTGGTTATTGTTAGAGTTTGTCCAGATGGGGGTTGCACTGTACAAGACACCAATGTAAAGACCTGCGACTTCCAGCCAAGAAGTCAGTTGCTCAGATTAAATGTTCATCTGGTGGATTATAAACGTAACTGTTGCAACTTGGTTGAGTTGAAACATACCAACTCCCCTATTATCGTGGTGTTTGATAGTAGTTTGTTCAAAGATCTTTACTCATAGCCTCCAGTCTGCGAATACAACATGAGAACTCTGAGCCATTTCGGACCCACACCTTGTATCCGCTCCCCTTTCCTGCCCACGGACCCAAATCCCGCACTTTGTCTCAGCCTCGGTTGTGCCCCTTTAGTATTCACTGCATTTCGGTCAGGCGTCATTCTCACCGCTCCCCAAACATCTCCCAATTTAGAATTGACCATTCATGACTTATTTCAATTTGTTTCCTGTTCATTCCCTCCTCTGTCACTGAACTGCTACTTTTATCAATTATCCATAACTCATTCTCACACTGTCCATTTATTCATACATTTAAATGGCCAGTAGTTCACTCGGATCTCCGGTGGATTTCTACACCACTTTCTCCGAAGTTGCAGTGGCGAAGGGTAACAGCTCCGAGGAAATTTCCAGAGTCTATTTGTATATTCTATACTCTTTGTGAATCGTTTATTTTCGGGTATTTACCCCACAGTCACAGATATTTAACATTGCAATTGTATGTTAAAATCCTGTTCTGCTAGACAATTCTAGCAGCGGTAAAGAGCTCAGTTCCAGTCCCGAGATCCTGCAGTAAAGTACATTTCACACCAAATCCTGTGTAACTGGCTCCCTTGCTGTAACCTGACGGCTGATTCCCTGTTCCTGTGTGTTTCCCTTTTACAGCTAATGTGCTGACGATTGTGATCCTGTCCCGGGGAAAGTGCGGTCTCTCCAGATGTATCACTCGCTACCTGGTAGCCATGTCAGCGGCGGATCTACTGGTCATTATTACTGAAGTGATACTGGTTCGGATTAATGATTATTATTTCCCGACTACCTTCCTGTTCATCACACCTGTGTGTTCTTTCCACATAGCGCTGAATCGTGCAGTCACCGATATTTCTGTCTGGTTAACCATCGCTTTCACTTTCGATCGTTATGTTACTATTTGTTGCCAGAAGCTGAGGGCTAAATATTGCACCGAGAAAACTGCATCCCTGGTTATAGGAACCGTGTGCCTGCTGTCCTGTATAAAAAACATCCCCTGGTTCTTTATATATGAACCCTACTATACAATCGACCATGTACCCTGGGGCTGTATTGCAAAATCCGAATATTACACTGTAACTGCTTGGGTAACATTTGATTGGATTAACCGCTGTTTTACCCCACTGCTCCCAATATTCCTGATACTGCTGCTCAATGCTCTGACTGTAGGATACATTTTGGCGGCCAGCAGAGTCCGCAGGAGGCTGAGGGGCAGCAAGAAAGATGTGAATCACAATGATCCGGAGATGCAGAACCGAAGGAAATCCATCATCTTACTCTTCGCTATATCCGGTAACTTCATACTGCTCTGGACAACCTATGTGGTAGTTTTCTTATTAATGCGAATTACAAACCGCTATTATTTTACAAGTTTCAATGACCCGATGCTTATTGCAGACTATACCAGCTACATGCTGCTGCTTTTAAGCTGCTGTACAAACACGTGTATTTATGCAGTAACCCAGACTAAATTCAGAAATGAGCTGAAAAATGGGTTGAAGTATCCTCTGAGAATAATATTTAATTTAGTTCAGGAAAGAAAAGTTCAGAGCAATTCCCAACATTAGATCTGCATTACATCACATATCGTATCCTGAGTTATTTTTTACCTGAAACTCAGCAGGCTACAACTCAGGCCCAGGCTTCTTCAGACATAACACTGGGCAATATCTGACAAGGCCTGCGGTTTGCTATGCAAGTGTCTGTGAACAAAGTAGAAGAGGGTTATGCAGACAGTGGGTTATAATAGCGGTAGCAGTTTAATTGGATTAAACCATGCTTCTGGACACAAAGAGATACAAGTCCCAGCATTGAGGTTTAGGATGTTGTGACCATGGAATGTTTATTGCCGGGTGAACATCAGAACACGTGGGTTACCCCAGGGGAGTGTAAAAGGTGAATGCACCTTTCGATTTAATAGCTGAAGAATATCAGGAAGTGAATGATAACTGTGTTGGTTTTTGTGTGTGAAAATGCCTGGAGAATAATAAACAGATCATTATATCAATCAGCATGAATTGTCTTTGAAAGTTTACATTCTCCAGTTCACGAACAGCTTTTCCATCACATGCGGCTCTGTGGAATTTATTGGAACTGAAGTGATGTTGATTGCGGACGTGAGTCCATTGTCCTGGTGTCTGTGAACGGTGGTGTTTCCAGCAGCGAGTCCCCTTTCCCACTGTCAATGTACAATGGTGTTTGCAGAGTAACAACACCACTGGCAATGAGAACCAGTAGCACGGTGTGTGGGCAGCTGCAGACTCTTCTCAGGAAGAAATGACCCAGGTGGCCATTGCCTGCTGTCAGATATCTGTGACCACAGGTCAGATTGGGCACTGTGACAGCAATGTGATTCTAACCTTGTGAACAGTAAAATAGTGTCACATTCATCGAGCTCTCCTTCACCGAAAACATACTGAGGCTCACTTTCTGCAGGAAAACCACGCCATTGTCCTGACTCATTCGCTGCATATCCGGTATCAGGGTCCAGTGATCCAGACCCAGCTGAAGTGTGTGTGAATGTGAGGCTCAGTGTGTGAGGGACCAGTCTCAGGGTTTAGTGATCCAGACCCAGCTGAAGTGTGAGTGAATGTGAGGCTCAGTGTGTGAGGGACCAGTCTCAGGGTCCAGTGATCCAGACCCAGCTGAAGTGTGTGTGAATGTGAGGGTCAGTGTGTGAGGGACCAGTCTCAGGGCCAATGATCCACACCCAGCTGAACTGTGTGTGAATGTGAGGCTCAGTATGTGAGGGACCAGTCGCAGGGTCCAGTGATCCAGACCCAGCTGAAGTCTGTTTGAATGTCAGGCTCAGTGTATGAGGGACCAGCCTCAGGGTCTAGTGATCCAGACCCAGCTGAAGTGTGTGTGAATGTGAGGCTCAGTGTGTGAGGGACCAGTGTCAGAGTCCAGTGATCCAGACCCAGCTGAAGTGTGTGTGAATGTGATGCTCAGTGTGTGAGGGACCAGTCTCAGGGTCCAGTGATCCAGACCCAGCTGAAGTGTGTGTGAATGTGAGGCTCAGTGTGTGAGGGACCAGTCTCAGGGTGCAGTGATCCAGACCCAGCTTACGTGTGTGTGAATGTGAGGCTCAGTGTGTGAGGGACCAGTCTCAGGGTCCTGTGATCCAGACCCAGCTGAAGTCTGTTTGAATGTCAGGCTCAGTGTATGAGGGACCAGCCTCAGGGTCCAATGATCCAGACCCAGCTGAAGTGTGTGTGAATGTGAGGCTCAGTGTGTGAGGGACCATTCTCAGGGTCCAGTGATCCAGACCCAGCTGAAGTGTGTGTGAATGTGATGCTCAGTGTGTGAGGGACCAGTCTCAGGGTCCAGTGATCCAGACCCAGCTGAAGTGTGTGTGAATGTGAGGCTCAGTGTGTGAGGGACCAGTCTCAGGGTCCAGTGATCCAGACCCAGCTGAAGTGTGTGTGAATGTGAGGCTCAGTGTGTGAGTGACCAGCCTCAGGGTCCAGTGATCCAGACCCAGCTGAAGTGTGTGTGAATGTGAGGCTCAGTGTGTGAGGGACCAGCCTCAGGGTCCAATGATCCAGACCCAGCTGAAGTGTGTGTGAATGTGAGGCTCAGTATGTGATGGACCAGTCTCAGGGTCCAGTGATCCAGACCCAGCTGAAGTGTGTGTGAATGTGAGGCTCAGTGTGTGAGGGACCAGCCTCAGGGTCCAGTGATCCAGACACAGCTGAAGTGTGTGTGAATGTGAGGATTAGTGTGTGAGGGATCAGCAGCCTCAGGGTTTCGTGATCCAGACCCAGCTGAAGTGTGTGTGAATGTGAGGCTCAGTGTGTGAGGGACCAGTCTCAGGATCCAGTGATACAGACCCAGCTGAAGTGTGTGTGAATGTGAGGCTCAGTGTGTGAGGGGCAAGTCTCAGGGTCCAGTGATCCAGACCCAGCTGAAGTGTGTGTGAATGTGAGGCTCTATGTTTGGGGGACCAGTCTCAGGGTCTAGTGATCCAGACCCAGCTGAAGTTTGTGTCAATGTCAGGCTCAGTGTGTGAGGGATCAGTCTCAGGGTCCATTGATCCAGACCCAGCTGAAGTGTGTGTGAATGTAAGGCTCAGTGTGTGAGGGACCATTCTCAGGGTCCAGTGATCCAGACCCAGCTGAAGTGTATGTGAATGTGAGGCTCAGTGTGTGAGGGACCAGTCTCAGTGTCCTGTGATCCAGACTCAGCTGAAGTGTGTGTGAATGTGAGGATCAGTGTGTGAGGGATCAGCCTCATGGTCCAGTGATCCAGACCCAGCTGAAATGTACGTGAATGTGAGGCTCAATATGTGAGGACCAGCCTCAGGGTCCAGTGATCCAGACCCAGCTGAAGTGTGTGTGAATGTGAGGCTCAGTGTGTGAGGGACCAGTCTCAGGGTCCAGTGATCCAGACCCAGCTGATGTGTGTGTGAATGTGAGGCTCATTGTGTGAGGGACCAGTCTCAGGGTCCATTGTTCCAGACCCAGCTGAAGTGTGTGTGAATGTAAGGCTCAGTGTGTGAGGGACCATTCTCAGGGTCCAGTGATCCAGACCCAGCTGAAGTGTGTGTGAATGTGAGGCTCAGTGTTTGAGGGACCAGTCTCAGGGTCCTGTGATCCAGACTCAGCTGAAGTGTGTGTGAATGTGAGGATCAGTGTGTGAGGGATCAGCCTCAGGGCCCAGTGATCCAGATCCAGCTGAAATGTATGTGAATGTGAGGCTCAATATGTGAGGGACCAGCCTCAAGGTCCAGTGATCCAGTCCCAGCTGAAGTCTGTGTGAATGTGAGGCTCAGTGTGTGAGGGACCAGTCTCAGGATCCAGTGATCAAGATACAGCTGAAGAGTGTGTGAATGTGAGGCTCAGTGTGTTAGGGATCAGCAGCCTCAGGGTCTCGTGATCCAGACCCAGCTGAAGTGTGTGTGAATGTGAGGCTCAGTGTGTGAGGAACCAGTCTCAGGGTCCAGTGATCCAGACCCAGCTGAAGTGTGTGTGAATGTGAGGCTCAGTGTGTGAGGGGCAAGTCTCAGGGTCCAGTGATCCAGACCCAGCTGAAGTGTGTGTGAATGTGAGGCTCAGTGTGTGAGGGACCAGTCTCAGGGTCTAGTGATCCAGACCCAGCTGAAGTGTGTTTCAATGTGAGGCTCAGTGTGTGAGGGACCAGTCTCAGGTTCATGTGATCCAGACTCAGCTGAAGTGTGTGTGAATGTGAGGATCAGTGTGTGAGGGATCAGCCTCAGGGTCCAGTGATCCAGACCCAGCTGAAGTGTGTGTGAATATAAGGCTCAGTGTGTGAGGGACCATTCTCAGGGTCCAGTGATCCAGACCCAGCTGAAGTATATGTGAATTTGAGGCTCAGTGTGTGAGGGACCAGTCTCAGGGTCCTGTGATCCAGACTCAGCTGAAGTGTGTGTGAAAGTGAGGATCAGTGTGTGAATGATCAGCCTCAGGGTCCAGTGATCCAGATCCAGCTGAAGTGTGTGTGAATGTGAGGCTTAGTTTGTGAGGGACCAATCTCAGGGTCCAGTGATCCAGACCCAGCTGAAGTGTGTGTGAATGTGAGGCTCAGTGTGTGAGGGACCACCCTCAGGGTCCAGTGATCCAGACCCAGCTGAAGTGTGTGTGAATGTGAGGCTCAGTGTGTGAGGGACCAGCCTCAGGGTCCAATGATCCAGACCCAGCTGAAGTGTGTGTGAAGGTGAGGCTCAGTGTGTGAGGGACCAGTCTCAGCGTCCAGTCATCCAGACCCAGCTGAAGTGTGTGTGAATGTGAGGCTCAGTGTGTGAGGGACCAGCCTCAGGGTCCAGTGATCCAGACTCAGCTGAAGTGTGTGTGAATGTGAGGATAAGTGTGTGAGAGATCAGCAGCCTCAGGGTCTCGTGATCCAGACCCAGCTGAAGTGTGTGTGAATGTGAGGCTCAGTGTGTGAGGGACCAGTCTCAGGGTCCATTGATCCAGACCCAGCTGAATGTGTTTGAATGTAAGGCTCAGTGTGTGAGGGACCATTCTCAGGGTCCAGTGATACAGACCCAGCTGAAGTGTATGTGAATGTGAGGCTCAGTGTGTGAGGGACCAGTCTCAGGGTCCTGTGATCCAGACTCAGCTGAAGTGTGTGTGAATGTGAGGATCAGTGTGTGAGGGATCAGCCTCAGGATCCAGTGATCCAGACCCAGCTGAAATGTATGTGAATGTGAGGCTCAATATGTGAGGGACCAGCCTCAGGGTCCAGTGATCGAGACCCAGCTGAAGTGTGTGTGAATCTGAGGCTCAGTGTGTGAGGGACCATTCTCAGGGTCCAGTGATCCAGACCCAGCTGAAGTATATGTGAATTTGAGGCTCAGTGTGTGAGGGACCAGTCTCAGGGTCTAGTGATCCAGACCCAGCTGAAGTGTGTTTCAATGTGAGGCTCAGTGTGTGAGGGACCAGTCTCAGGTTCATGTGATCCAGACCCAGCTGAAGTGTGTGTGAATGTGAGGCTCAGTGTGTGAGGGACCAGTGTCAGAGTCCAGTGATCCAGACCCAGCTGAAGTGTGTGTGAATGTGATGCTCAGTGTGTGAGGGACCAGTCTCAGGGTCCAGTGATCCAGACCCAGCTGAAGTGTGTGTGAATGTGAGGCTCAGTGTGTGAGGGACCAGTCTCAGGGTGCAGTGATCCAGACCCAGCTTACGTGTGTGTGAATGTGAGGCTCAGTGTGTGAGGGACCAGTCTCAGGGTCCTGTGATCCAGACCCAGCTGAAGTCTGTTTGAATGTCAGGCTCAGTGTATGAGGGACCAGCCTCAGGGTCCAATGATCCAGACCCAGCTGAAGTGTGTGTGAATGTGAGGCTCAGTGTGTGAGGGACCATTCTCAGGGTCCAGTGATCCAGACCCAGCTGAAGTGTGTGTGAATGTGATGCTCAGTGTGTGAGGGACCAGTCTCAGGGTCCAGTGATCCAGACCCAGCTGAAGTGTGTGTGAATGTGAGGCTCAGTGTGTGAGGGACCAGTCTCAGGGTCCAGTGATCCAGACCCAGCTGAAGTGTGTGTGAATGTGAGGCTCAGTGTGTGAGTGACCAGCCTCAGGGTCCAGTGATCCAGACCCAGCTGAAGTGTGTGTGAATGTGAGGCTCAGTGTGTGAGGGACCAGCCTCAGGGTCCAATGATCCAGACCCAGCTGAAGTGTGTGTGAATGTGAGGCTCAGTATGTGATGGACCAGTCTCAGGGTCCAGTGATCCAGACCCAGCTGAAGTGTGTGTGAATGTGAGGCTCAGTGTGTGAGGGACCAGCCTCAGGGTCCAGTGATCCAGACACAGCTGAAGTGTGTGTGAATGTGAGGATCAGTGTGTGAGGGATCAGCCTCAGGGTCCAGTGATCCAGACCCAGCTGAAGTGTGTGTGAATATAAGGCTCAGTGTGTGAGGGACCATTCTCAGGGTCCAGTGATCCAGACCCAGCTGAAGTATATGTGAATTTGAGGCTCAGTGTGTGAGGGACCAGTCTCAGGGTCTAGTGATCCAGACCCAGCTGAAGTGTGTTTCAATGTGAGGCTCAGTGTGTGAGGGACCAGTCTCAGGTTCATGTGATCCAGACCCAGCTGAAGTGTGTGTGAATGTGAGGCTCAGTGTGTGAGGGACCAGTGTCAGAGTCCAGTGATCCAGACCCAGCTGAAGTGTGTGTGAATGTGATGCTCAGTGTGTGAGGGACCAGTCTCAGGGTCCAGTGATCCAGACCCAGCTGAAGTGTGTGTGAATGTGAGGCTCAGTGTGTGAGGGACCAGTCTCAGGGTGCAGTGATCCAGACCCAGCTTACGTGTGTGTGAATGTGAGGCTCAGTGTGTGAGGGACCAGTCTCAGGGTCCTGTGATCCAGACCCAGCTGAAGTCTGTTTGAATGTCAGGCTCAGTGTATGAGGGACCAGCCTCAGGGTCCAATGATCCAGACCCAGCTGAAGTGTGTGTGAATGTGAGGCTCAGTGTGTGAGGGACCATTCTCAGGGTCCAGTGATCCAGACCCAGCTGAAGTGTGTGTGAATGTGATGCTCAGTGTGTGAGGGACCAGTCTCAGGGTCCAGTGATCCAGACCCAGCTGAAGTGTGTGTGAATGTGAGGCTCAGTGTGTGAGGGACCAGTCTCAGGGTCCAGTGATCCAGACCCAGCTGAAGTGTGTGTGAATGTGAGGCTCAGTGTGTGAGTGACCAGCCTCAGGGTCCAGTGATCCAGACCCAGCTGAAGTGTGTGTGAATGTGAGGCTCAGTGTGTGAGGGACCAGCCTCAGGGTCCAATGATCCAGACCCAGCTGAAGTGTGTGTGAATGTGAGGCTCAGTATGTGATGGACCAGTCTCAGGGTCCAGTGATCCAGACCCAGCTGAAGTGTGTGTGAATGTGAGGCTCAGTGTGTGAGGGACCAGCCTCAGGGTCCAGTGATCCAGACACAGCTGAAGTGTGTGTGAATGTGAGGATTAGTGTGTGAGGGATCAGCAGCCTCAGGGTTTCGTGATCCAGACCCAGCTGAAGTGTGTGTGAATGTGAGGCTCAGTGTGTGAGGGACCAGTCTCAGGATCCAGTGATACAGACCCAGCTGAAGTGTGTGTGAATGTGAGGCTCAGTGTGTGAGGGGCAAGTCTCAGGGTCCAGTGATCCAGACCCAGCTGAAGTGTGTGTGAATGTGAGGCTCTATGTTTGGGGGACCAGTCTCAGGGTCTAGTGATCCAGACCCAGCTGAAGTTTGTGTCAATGTCAGGCTCAGTGTGTGAGGGATCAGTCTCAGGGTCCATTGATCCAGACCCAGCTGAAGTGTGTGTGAATGTAAGGCTCAGTGTGTGAGGGACCATTCTCAGGGTCCAGTGATCCAGACCCAGCTGAAGTGTATGTGAATGTGAGGCTCAGTGTGTGAGGGACCAGTCTCAGTGTCCTGTGATCCAGACTCAGCTGAAGTGTGTGTGAATGTGAGGATCAGTGTGTGAGGGATCAGCCTCATGGTCCAGTGATCCAGACCCAGCTGAAATGTACGTGAATGTGAGGCTCAATATGTGAGGACCAGCCTCAGGGTCCAGTGATCCAGACCCAGCTGAAGTGTGTGTGAATGTGAGGCTCAGTGTGTGAGGGACCAGTCTCAGGGTCCAGTGATCCAGACCCAGCTGATGTGTGTGTGAATGTGAGGCTCATTGTGTGAGGGACCAGTCTCAGGGTCCATTGTTCCAGACCCAGCTGAAGTGTGTGTGAATGTAAGGCTCAGTGTGTGAGGGACCATTCTCAGGGTCCAGTGATCCAGACCCAGCTGAAGTGTGTGTGAATGTGAGGCTCAGTGTTTGAGGGACCAGTCTCAGGGTCCTGTGATCCAGACTCAGCTGAAGTGTGTGTGAATGTGAGGATCAGTGTGTGAGGGATCAGCCTCAGGGCCCAGTGATCCAGATCCAGCTGAAATGTATGTGAATGTGAGGCTCAATATGTGAGGGACCAGCCTCAAGGTCCAGTGATCCAGTCCCAGCTGAAGTCTGTGTGAATGTGAGGCTCAGTGTGTGAGGGACCAGTCTCAGGATCCAGTGATCAAGATACAGCTGAAGAGTGTGTGAATGTGAGGCTCAGTGTGTTAGGGATCAGCAGCCTCAGGGTCTCGTGATCCAGACCCAGCTGAAGTGTGTGTGAATGTGAGGCTCAGTGTGTGAGGAACCAGTCTCAGGGTCCAGTGATCCAGACCCAGCTGAAGTGTGTGTGAATGTGAGGCTCAGTGTGTGAGGGGCAAGTCTCAGGGTCCAGTGATCCAGACCCAGCTGAAGTGTGTGTGAATGTGAGGCTCAGTGTGTGAGGGACCAGTCTCAGGGTCTAGTGATCCAGACCCAGCTGAAGTGTGTTTCAATGTGAGGCTCAGTGTGTGAGGGACCAGTCTCAGGTTCATGTGATCCAGACTCAGCTGAAGTGTGTGTGAATGTGAGGATCAGTGTGTGAGGGATCAGCCTCAGGGTCCAGTGATCCAGACCCAGCTGAAGTGTGTGTGAATATAAGGCTCAGTGTGTGAGGGACCATTCTCAGGGTCCAGTGATCCAGACCCAGCTGAAGTATATGTGAATTTGAGGCTCAGTGTGTGAGGGACCAGTCTCAGGGTCCTGTGATCCAGACTCAGCTGAAGTGTGTGTGAAAGTGAGGATCAGTGTGTGAATGATCAGCCTCAGGGTCCAGTGATCCAGATCCAGCTGAAGTGTGTGTGAATGTGAGGCTTAGTTTGTGAGGGACCAATCTCAGGGTCCAGTGATCCAGACCCAGCTGAAGTGTGTGTGAATGTGAGGCTCAGTGTGTGAGGGACCACCCTCAGGGTCCAGTGATCCAGACCCAGCTGAAGTGTGTGTGAATGTGAGGCTCAGTGTGTGAGGGACCAGCCTCAGGGTCCAATGATCCAGACCCAGCTGAAGTGTGTGTGAAGGTGAGGCTCAGTGTGTGAGGGACCAGTCTCAGCGTCCAGTCATCCAGACCCAGCTGAAGTGTGTGTGAATGTGAGGCTCAGTGTGTGAGGGACCAGCCTCAGGGTCCAGTGATCCAGACTCAGCTGAAGTGTGTGTGAATGTGAGGATAAGTGTGTGAGAGATCAGCAGCCTCAGGGTCTCGTGATCCAGACCCAGCTGAAGTGTGTGTGAATGTGAGGCTCAGTGTGTGAGGGACCAGTCTCAGGGTCCATTGATCCAGACCCAGCTGAATGTGTTTGAATGTAAGGCTCAGTGTGTGAGGGACCATTCTCAGGGTCCAGTGATACAGACCCAGCTGAAGTGTATGTGAATGTGAGGCTCAGTGTGTGAGGGACCAGTCTCAGGGTCCTGTGATCCAGACTCAGCTGAAGTGTGTGTGAATGTGAGGATCAGTGTGTGAGGGATCAGCCTCAGGATCCAGTGATCCAGACCCAGCTGAAATGTATGTGAATGTGAGGCTCAATATGTGAGGGACCAGCCTCAGGGTCCAGTGATCGAGACCCAGCTGAAGTGTGTGTGAATCTGAGGCTCAGTGTGCGAGGGACCAGTCTCAGGGTCCAGTGATCCAGACCCAGCTGAAGTGTGTGTGAATGTGAGGCTCAGTGTATGAGGGACCAGTCTCAGGGTCCATTGATCCAGACCCAGCTGAAGTGTGTGTGAATGTAAGGCTCAGTGTGTGAGGGACCAGCCTCAGGGTCCAGTGATCCAGACCCAGCTGAAGTGTGTGTGAATATGAGGCTCAGTGTGTGAGGGACCAGTCTCAGGGTCCAGTGATCCAGACCCAGCTGAAGTGTGTGTGAATGTGAGGCTCAGTGTGTGAGGGACCAGTCTCAGCGTCCAGTGATCCAGATCCAGCTGAAGAGTGTGTGAATATGAGGCTCAGTGTGTGAGGGACCAGGCTCAGGATCCAGTGATCCAGACCCAGCTGACGTGTCTGTGAATGTGAGGCTCAGTGTTTGAGGGACCAGTCTCAGGGTCCAGTGATCCAGACCCAGCGGAAGTGTGTGTGAATGTGACGCTCAGTGTGTGAGGTCCAGTCTCAGGGTCCAGTGATCCTGACCCAGCTGAAGTGTGTGTTAATGTGAGGCTCAGTGTGTGAGGGACCAGTCTCAGGGTCCAGTGATCCAGACCCAGCTGAAGTGTGTGTGAATGTGAGGCTCAGTGTGTGAGGGACCAGTCTCAGGGTCCAGTGATCCAGACCCAGCTGAAGTGTGTGTGAATGTGAAGCTCAGTGTGTGCGTGACCAGTCTCAGGGTCCAGTGATCCAGACCCAGCTGAAGTGTGTGTGAATGTGAGGCTCAGTGTGTGAGGGACAAGTCTCAGAGTCCAGTGATCCAAACCCAGCTGAAGTGTGTGTGAATATGAGGCTCAGTGTGTGAGGGACCAGCCTCAGGGTCCAATGATCCAGACCCAGCTGAAGTGTGTGTGAATGTGAGGCTCAGTGTGTGAAGGACCAGTCTCAGGGTCCAGTCATCCAGACCCAGCTGAAGTGTGTGTGAATGTGAGGCTCAGTGTGTGAGGGACCAGCCTCAGGGTCCAGTGATCCAGACTCAGCTGAAGTGTGTGTGAATGTGAGGATAAGTGTGTGAGGGATCAGCAGCCTCAGGGTCTCGTGATCCAGACCCAGCTGAAGTGTGTGTGAATGTGAGGCTCAGTGTGTGAGGGACCAATCTCAGGGTCCATTGATCCAGACCCAGCTGAATGTGTGTGAATGTAAGGCTCAGTGTGTGAGGGACCATTCTCAGGGTCCAGTGATACAGACCCAGCTGAAGTGTGTGTGAATGTGAGGCTCAGTGTGTGAGGGACCAGTCTCAGGGTCCTGTGATCCAGCCTCAGCTGAAGTGTGCGTGAATGTGAGGATCAGTGTGTGAGGGATCAGCCTCAGGATCCAGTGATCCAGACCCAGCTGAAATGTATGTGAATGTGAGGCTCAATATGTGAGGGACCAGCCTCCGGGTCCAGTGATCGAGACCCAGCTGAAGTGTGTGTGAATCTGAGGCTCAGTGTGCGAGGGACCAGTCTCAGGGTCCAGTGATCCAGACCCAGCTGAAGTGTGTGTGAATGTGAGGCTCAGTGTGTGAGGGACCAGTCTCAGGTTCCAGTGATCCAGACCCAGCTGAAGTGTGTGTGAATATGAGGCTCAGTGTGTGAGGGACCAGTCTCAGGGTCCAGTGATCCAGACCCAGCTGAAGAGTGTGTGAATATGAGGCTCAGTGTGTGAGGGACCAGGCTCAGGATCCAGTGATCCAGACCCAGCTGACGTGTCTGTGAATGTGAGGCTCAGTGTTTGAGGGACCAGTCTCAGGGTCCAGTGATCCAGACCCAGCGGAAGTGTGTGTGAATGTGACGCTCAGTGTGTGAGGTCCAGTCTCAGGGTCCAGTGATCCTGACCCAGCTGAAGTGTGTGTTAATGTGAGCCTCAGTGTGTGAGGGACCAGTCTCAGGGTCCAGTGATCCAGACCCAGCTGAAGTGTGTGTGAATGTGAGGCTCAGTGTGTGAGGGACCAGTCTCAGTGTCCAGTGATCCAGACCCTGCTGAAGTGTGTGTGAATGTGAAGCTCAGTGTGTGCGTGACCAGTCTCAGGGTCCAGTGATCCAGACCCAGCTGAAGTGTGTGTGAATGTGAGGCTCAGTGTGTGAGGGACAAGTCTCAGAGTCCAGTGATCCAAACCCAGCTGAAGTGTGTGTGAATATGAGGCTCAGTGTGTGAGGAACCCGTCTCAGGGTCCAGTGATCCAGACCCAGCTGAAGTGTGTGTGAATGTGAGGCTCAGTGTGTGAGGGACCAGTCTCAGGGTCCAGTGATCCAGACCCATTTGAAGTGTTTGTGAATGTGAGGCTCAGTGTGTGAGGAACCAGTCTCAGGGTACAGTGATCCAGTCCCAGCAGAAGTGTGTGTGAATGTGAGGCTCAGTGTGTGAGGGACCAGCCTCAGGGTCCAGTGATCCAGACCGAGCTGAAGTGTGTGTGAATGTGAGGGTCAGTGTGTGAGGGACCAGTCTCAGGGCCCAGTGATCCAGACCCAGCTGAAGTGTGTGTGAATGTGAGGCTCAGAGTGTGAGGAACCAGCCTCAGGGTCCAGTGATCCAGACCCAGCTGAATTTTGTGTGAATGTGAGGCTCAGTGTGTGAGGGCCCAGCCTCAGTGTCCAGTGATCCAGACCCAGCTGAAGTTTGTGTGAATGTGAGGCTCAGTGTGTGAGGGACCAGTCTCAGGGTCCAGTGATCCAGACCCAGCTGAAGTGTGTGTGAATGTGAGGCTCAGTGTGTGAGCGACCAGTTTCAGGATCCAGTGATCTAGACCCAGCTGAAGTGTGTGTGAATGTGAGGCTCAGTATGTGAGGGACCAGTCTCAGTGTCCAGTGATCCAGACCCAGCTGAAGTGTGTGTGAATGTGAGGCTCAGTGTGTGAGGGACCAGTCTCAGGGGTCAGTGATCCAGACCCAGCTAAAGTGTGTGTGAATGTGAGGCTCAGTGTGTGAGGGACCAATCTCAGAGTCCAGTAATCCAGACCCAGCTGAAGTGTGTGTGAATGTGAGGCTCAGTGTGTGAGGGACCAGTCTCAGTTTCCAGTGATCCAGACCCAGCAGAAGTGAGTGTGAATGTGAGGCTCAGTGTGTGAGGGACCAGTCTCAGGGTCCAGTGATCCAGACCCAGCTGAAGTATGTGTGAATGTGAGGCTCAGTGTGTGAGGGACCAGCCTCAGGGTCCATTGATCCAGACCCAGCTGAAGTCTGTATGAATGTGAGGCTCAGTGTGTGAGGGACCGGTCTCAGGGTCCAGTGATCCAGACCCAGCTGAAGTATGTGTGAATGTGACGCTCAGTGTGTGAGGGACCAGTCTCAGGGTCCAGTGTTCCAGACCCAGCTGAAGTGTGTGTGAATGTAAGGCTCCGTGTGTGACGGACCAGTCTCAGGGTCCAGTGATCCAGATCCAGCTGAAGAGTGTGTGTGAATGTGAGGCTCAGTGTGTGAGGGACAAGTCTCAGAGTCCAGTGATCCAGACCCAGCTGAAGTGTTTGTGAATGTGACGCTCAGTGTGTGAGGGACCAGCCTCAGGGTCCAGTGATCCAGACGCAGCTGAAGTGTGTGTGAATGTGAGGCTCAGTGTGTGAGGGACCAGTCTAAGGGTCCAGTGATCCAGACCCAGCTGAAGTGTGTGTGAATGTGAGGTTAAGTGTGTGAGGGACCAGTCTCAGCGTCCAGTGATCCAGACCCAGCTGACGTTTGTGTGAATGTGAGGCTCAGTGTGTGAGGGACCAGTCTCAGGATCCAGTGATCCAGACACAGCTGAAGTGTGTGTAAATGTGAGGCTCAGTGTGTGAGGGACCAGTCTCAGATTCCAGTGATCCAGACCCAGCTGAAGTGTGTGTGAATGTGAGGCTCAGTGTGTCAGGGACCAGTCTCAGGGTCCAGTGATCCAGACCCAGCTGAAGTGTGTGTGAATGTGAGGCTCAGTGTGTGAGGAACCAGTCTCAGGGTCCAGTGATCCAGACCCAGCTGAAGTGTGTGTGAATGTGATGCTCAGTGTGTGAGGGACCAGCCTCAGGGTCCGGTGAACCAGACCCAGCTGAAGTGTGTGTGAATGTGAGACTCAGTGTGTGAGGGACCAGTCTCAGGGTCCAGTGATCCAGACCCAGCTGAAGTGTGTGTGAATGTGAGGCTCAGTGTGTGAGGGACCAGTCTCAAGGTCCAGTGATCCAGACCCAGCTGAAGTGTGTGTGAATGTGAGGCTCAGTGTGTGAGGGACCAGCCTCAGGGTCCAGTGATCCAGACCCAGCTGAAGTGTGTGTGAATGTGAGGCTCAGTGTGTGAGGGACCAGTCTCATGGTGCAGTGATTCAGACCCAGCTGAAGTGTGTGTGAATGTGAGGCTCAGTGTGTGAGGGACCAGTCTCAGGGTCCAGTGATCCAGACCCAGCTGAAGTGTGTGTGAATGTGAGGCTCAGTGTGTGAGGGACCAGTCTCAGGATCCAGTGTTCCAGACCCAGCTGAAGTTTGTGTGAATGTGAGGCTCAGTGTGTGAGGGACCAGCCTCAGGGTCCAGTGATCCAGACCCAGCTGAAGTTTGTGTGAATGTGAGGCTCAGTGTGTGAGGGACCAGTCTCAGGATCCAGTGATCCAGACCCAGCTGAAGTGTGTGTGAATGTGAGGCTCAGTGTGTGAGAGACCAGTCTCAGGGTCCAGTGATCCAGACCCAGCTGAAGTGTGTGTGATTGTGAGGCTCAGTGTGTGAGGGACCAATCTCATGGTCTAGTGATCCAGACCCAGCTGAAGTGTGTGTGAATGTGAGGCTCAGTGTGTGAGGGACCAGTCTCAGGGTCCAGTGATCCAGACCCAGCTGAAGTATGTGTGAATGTGAGACTCAGTGTGTGAGGGACCAGTCTCAGGGTCCAGTGATCCAGACCCAGCTCAAGTGTGTGTGAATGTGAGGCTCAGTATGTGAGGGACCAGTCTCAGGATCCAGTGATCCAGACCCAGCAGAAGTGTGTGTGAATGTGAGGCTTAGTGTGTGTGAGGGACCAGTCTCAGGGTCCAATAATCCAGACCCAGCTGAAGTGTGTTTGAATGTGAGTCTCAGTGTATGAGGGACCAGTCTCAGGATCCAGTGATCCAGACCCAGCTGAAGTGTGTGTGAATGTGAGGCTCAGTGCGTGAGGGACCAGCCTCAGTGTCCAGTGATCCAGACCCAGCTGAAGTTTGTGTGAATGTGAGGCTCAATGTGTGAGGGACCATCCTCAGTGTCCAGTGATCCAGACCCAGCTGAAGTTTGTGTGAATGTGAGGCTCAGTGCGTGAGGGACCAGCCTCAGTGTCCAGTGATCCAGACCCAGCTGAAGTTTGTGTGAATGTGAGGCTCAGTGTGTGAGGGACCTCCTCAGTGTCCAGTGATCCAGACCCAGCTGAAGTTTGTGTGAATGTGAGGCTCAGTGTGTGAGGGACCAGTCTCAGGCTCCAGTGATCCAGACCCAGCTGAAGTGTGTGTGAATGTGAGGCTCAGTGTGTGAGGGACCAGCCTCAGGGTCCAGTGATCCAGACCCAGCTGAAGTGTGTGTGAATGTGAGGCTCAGTGTGTGAGGGACCAGTCTCATGGTGCAGTGATTCAGACCCAGCTGAAGTGTGTGTGAATGTGAGGCTCAGTGTGTGAGGGACCAGTCTCAGGGTCCAGTGATCCAGACCCAGCTGAAGTGTGTGTGAATGTGAGGCTCAGTGTGTGAGGGACCAGTCTCAGGATCCAGTGTTCCAGACCCAGCTGAAGTTTGTGTGAATGTGAGGCTCAGTGTGTGAGGTCCAGTCTCAGGGTCCAGTGATCCTGACCCAGCTGAAGTGTGTGTTAATGTGAGCCTCAGTGTGTGAGGGACCAGTCTCAGGGTCCAGTGATCCAGACCCAGCTGAAGTGTGTGTGAATGTGAGGCTCAGTGTGTGAGGGACCAGTCTCAGTGTCCAGTGATCCAGACCCTGCTGAAGTGTGTGTGAATGTGAAGCTCAGTGTGTGCGTGACCAGTCTCAGGGTCCAGTGATCCAGACCCAGCTGAAGTGTGTGTGAATGTGAGGCTCAGTGTGTGAGGGACAAGTCTCAGAGTCCAGTGATCCAAACCCAGCTGAAGTGTGTGTGAATATGAGGCTCAGTGTGTGAGGAACCCGTCTCAGGGTCCAGTGATCCAGACCCAGCTGAAGTGTGTGTGAATGTGAGGCTCAGTGTGTGAGGGACCAGTCTCAGGGTCCAGTGATCCAGACCCATTTGAAGTGTTTGTGAATGTGAGGCTCAGTGTGTGAGGAACCAGTCTCAGGGTACAGTGATCCAGTCCCAGCAGAAGTGTGTGTGAATGTGAGGCTCAGTGTGTGAGGGACCAGCCTCAGGATCCAGTGATCCAGACCCAGCTGAAGTGTGTGTAAATGTGAGAATCAATGTGTGAGGGACCAGTCTCAGGGTCCAGTGATCCAGACCGAGCTGAAGTGTGTGTGAATGTGAGGGTCAGTGTGTGAGGGACCAGTCTCAGGGCCCAGTGATCCAGACCCAGCTGGACTGTGTGTGAATGTGAGGCTCAGTATGTGAGGGACCAGCCTCAGGGTCCAGTGATCCAGACCCTGCTGACGTGTGTGTGAATGTGGGGCTCAGTGTGTGAGGGACCAGTCTCAGGGTCCAGTGATCCAGACCCCGCTGTAGTGTGTGTGAATATGAGGCTCAGTGTGTGAGGGACGAGTCTCAGTCTCGAGTGATCCAGACCCAGCTGAAGTCTGTGTGAATGTGAGGCTCAGTGTGTGAGGGACCAGTCTCAGGGTCCAGTGATCCAGACCCAGCTGAAGTGTGTGTGAATGTGAGGCTCAGTGTCTGAGGGACCAGCCTCAGGGTCCAGTGATCCAGACCCAGCTGAAGTGTGTGTGAATGTGAGGCTCAGTGTGTGAGGGACCAGCCTCAGGGTCCAGTGATCCAGACCCAGCTGCAGTATGTGTGAATGTGCGGCTCAGTGTGTGAGGGACCAGTCTCAGGCTCCAGTGATCCAGACCCAGCTGAAGTGGGTGTGAATGTGAGGCTCAGTGTGTGAGGGACCAGTCTCAGGGTCCAGTGATCCAGACCCAGCTGAAGTGTGTGTGAATGTGAGGCTCAGTGTGTGAGAGACCAGTCTCAGGGTCCAGTGATCCAGACCCAGCTGAAGTGTGTGTGAATGTGAGGCTCAGAGTGTGAGGAACCAGCCTCAGGGTCCAGTGATCCAGACCCAGCTGAATTTTGTGTGAATGTGAGGCTCAGTGTGTGAGGGCCCAGCCTCAGTGTCCAGTGATCCAGACCCAGCTGAAGTTTGTGTGAATGTGAGGCTCAGTGTGTGAGGGACCAGTCTCAGGGTCCAGTGATCCAGACCCAGCTGAAGTGTGTGTGAATGTGAGGCTCAGTGTGTGAGCGACCAGTTTCAGGATCCAGTGATCTAGACCCAGCTGAAGTGTGTGTGAATGTGATGCTCAGTATGTGAGGGACCAGTCTCAGTGTCCAGTGATCCAGACCCAGCTGAAGTGTGTGTGAATGTGAGGCTCAGTGTGTGAGGGACCAGTCTCAGGGGTCAGTGATCCAGACCCAGCTAAAGTGTGTGTGAATGTGAGGCTCAGTGTGTGAGGGACCAATCTCAGAGTCCAGTAATCCAGACCCAGCTGAAGTGTGTGTGAATGTGAGGCTCAGTGTGTGAGGGACCAGTCTCAGTTTCCAGTGATCCAGACCCAGCAGAAGTGAGTGTGAATGTGAGGCTCAGTGTGTGAGGGACCAGTCTCAGGGTCCAGTGATCCAGACCCAGCTGAAGTATGTGTGAATGTGAGGCTCAGTGTGTGAGGGACCAGCCTCAGGGTCCATTGATCCAGACCCAGCTGAAGTCTGTATGAATGTGAGGCTCAGTGTGTGAGGGACCGGTCTCAGGGTCCAGTGATCCAGACCCAGCTGAAGTATGTGCGAATGTGACGCTCAGTGTGTGAGGGACCAGTCTCAGGGTCCAGTGTTCCAGACCCAGCTGAAGTGTGTGTGAATGTAAGGCTCCGTGTGTGACGGACCAGTCTCAGGGTCCAGTGATCCAGATCCAGCTGAAGAGTGTGTGTGAATGTGAGGCTCAGTGTGTGAGGGACAAGTCTCAGAGTCCAGTGATCCAGACCCAGCTGAAGTGTTTGTGAATGTGACGCTCAGTGTGTGAAGGACCAGCCTCAGGGTCCAGTGATCCAGACGCAGCTGAAGTGTGTGTGAATGTGAGGCTCAGTGTGTGAGGGACCAGTCTAAGGGTCCAGTGATCCAGACCCAGCTGAAGTGTGTGTGAATGTGAGGTTAAGTGTGTGAGGGACCAGTCTCAGCGTCCAGTGATCCAGACCCAGCTGAAGTTTGTGTGAATGTGAGGCTCAGTGTGTGAGGGACCAGTCTCAGGATCCAGTGATCCAGACACAGCTGAAGTGTGTGTAAATGTGAGGCTCAGTGTGTGAGGGACCAGTCTCAGATTCCAGTGATCCAGACCCAGCTGAAGTGTGTGTGAATGTGAGGCTCAGTGTGTCAGGGACCAGTCTCAGGGTCCAGTGATCCAGACCCAGCTGAAGTGTGTGTGAATGTGAGGCTCAGTGTGTGAGGAACCAGTCTCAGGGTCCAGTGATCCAGACCCAGCTGAAGTGTGTGTGAATGTGATGCTCAGTGTGTGAGGGACCAGCCTCAGGGTCCAGTGAACCAGACCCAGCTGAAGTGTGTGTGAATGTGAGACTCAGTGTGTGAGGGACCAGTCTCAGGGTCCAGTGATCCAGACCCAGCTGAAGTGTGTGTGAATGTGAGGCTCAGTGTGTGAGGGACCAGTCTCAAGGTCCAGTGATCCAGACCCAGCTGAAGTGTGTGTGAATGTGAGGCTCAGTGTGTGAGGGACCAGCCTCAGGGTCCAGTGATCCAGACCCAGCTGAAGTGTGTGTGAATGTGAGGCTCAGTGTGTGAGGGACCAGTCTCATGGTGCAGTGATTCAGACCCAGCTGAAGTGTGTGTGAATGTGAGGCTCAGTGTGTGAGGGACCAGTCTCAGGGTCCAGTGATCCAGACCCAGCTGAAGTGTGTGTGAATGTGAGGCTCAGTGTGTGAGGGACCAGTCTCAGGATCCAGTGTTCCAGACCCAGCTGAAGTTTGTGTGAATGTGAGGCTCAGTGTGTGAGGGACCAGTCTCAGGATCCAGTGATCCAGACCCAGCTGAAGTGTGTGTGAATGTGAGGCTCAGTGTGTGAGAGACCAGTCTCAGGGTCCAGTGATCCAGACCCAGCTGAAGTGTGTGTGATTGTGAGGCTCAGTGTGTGAGGGACCAATCTCATGGTCTAGTGATCCAGACCCAGCTGAAGTGTGTGTGAATGTGAGGCTCAGTGTGTGAGGGACCAGTCTCAGGGTCCAGTGATCCAGACCCAGCTGAAGTTTGTGTGAATGTGAGGCTCAGTGTGTGAGGGACCAGTCTCAGGATCCAGTGATCCAGACCCAGCTGAAGTGTGTGTGAATGTGAGGCTCAGTGTGTGAGAGACCAGTCTCAGGGTCCAGTGATCCAGACCCAGCTGAAGTGTGTGTGATTGTGAGGCTCAGTGTGTGAGGGACCAATCTCATGGTCTAGTGATCCAGACCCAGCTGAAGTGTGTGTGAATGTGAGGCTCAGTGTGTGAGGGACCAGTCTCAGGGTCCAGTGATCCAGACCCAGCTGAAGTATGTGTGAATGTGAGACTCAGTGTGTGAGGGACCAGTCTCAGGGTCCAGTGATCCAGACCCAGCTCAAGTGTGTGTGAATGTGAGGCTCAGTATGTGAGGGACCAGTCTCAGGATCCAGTGATCCAGACCCAGCAGAAGTGTGTGTGAATGTGAGGCTTAGTGTGTGTGAGGGACCAGTCTCAGGGTCCAATAATCCAGACCCAGCTGAAGTGTGTTTGAATGTGAGTCTCAGTGTATGAGGGACCAGTCTCAGGATCCAGTGATCCAGACCCAGCTGAAGTGTGTGTGAATGTGAGGCTCAGTGCGTGAGGGACCAGCCTCAGTGTCCAGTGATCCAGACCCAGCTGAAGTTTGTGTGAATGTGAGGCTCAGTGTGTGAGGGACCATCCTCAGTGTCCAGTGATCCAGACCCAGCTGAAGTTTGTGTGAATGTGAGGCTCAGTGCGTGAGGGACCAGCCTCAGTGTCCAGTGATCCAGACCCAGCTGAAGTTTGTGTGAATGTGAGGCTCAGTGTGTGAGGGACCTCCTCAGTGTCCAGTGATCCAGACCCAGCTGAAGTTTGTGTGAATGTGAGGCTCAGTGTGTGAGGGACCAGTCTCAGGCTCCAGTGATCCAGACCCAGCTGAAGTGTGTGTGAATGTGAGGCTCAGTGTGTGAGCGACCAGTCTCAGGGTCCAGTGATCCAGACCCAGCTGAAGTGTGCGTGATTGTGAGGCTCAGTATGTGAGGGACCAGTCTCAGTGTCCAGTGTTCCAGACCCAGCTGAAGTGTGTGTGAATGTGAGGCTCAGTGTGTGAGGAACCAATCTCAGAGTCCAGTAATCCAGACCCAGCTGAAGTGTGTGTGAATGTGAGGCTCAGTGTGTTAGGGACCAGTCTCAGTTTCCAGTGATCCAGACCCAGCAGAAGTGAGTGTGAATGTGAGGCTCAGTGTGTGAGGGACCAGTCTCAGGGTCCAGTGATCCAGACCCTGCTGAAGTATGTGTGAATGTGAGGCTCAGTGTGTGAGGGACCAGCCTCAGGGTCCATTGATCCAGACCCAGCTGAAGTCTGTGTGAATGTGAGGCTCAGTGTGTGAGGGACCAGTCTCAGGGTCCAGTGATCCAGACCCAGCTGAAGTGTGTGTGAATGTGAGGCTCAGTGTGTGAGGGACCAGTCTCAGGGTCCAGTGTTCTAGACCCAGATGAAGAGTGTGTGTGAATGTGAGGCTCAGTGTGTGAGGGACAAGACTCAGGATCCAGTGATCCAGACCCAGCTGAAGTGTTTGTGAATGTGAGGCTCAGTGTGTGAGGGACCAGCCTCAGGGTCCAGCGATCCAGACGCAGCTGAAGTGTGTGTGAATGTGAGGCTCAGTGTGTGAGGGACCAGTCTCAGGGTCCAGTGATCCAGACCCAGCTGAAGTGTGTGTGAATGTGAGGTTAAGTGTGTGAGGGACCAGTCTCAGCGTCCAGTGATCCAGACCCAGCTGAAGTGTGTGTGAATGTGAGGCTCAGTGTGTGAGGGACCAGTCTCAGGATCCAGTGATCCAGACACAGCTGAAGTGTGTGTGAATGTGAGGCTCAGTGTGTGAGGGACCAGTCTCAGATTCCAGTGATCCAGACCCAGCTGAAGTGTGTGTGAATGTGAGGCTCAGTGTGTGAGGGACCAGTCTCAGGGTCCAGTGATCCATCCCCAGCTGAAGTGTGTGTGAATGTAGGGCTCAGTGTGTGAGGGACCATTCTCAGGGTCCAGTGATCCAGACCCAGCTGAAGTGTGTGTGAAAGTGAGGCTCAGTGTGTGAGGAACCAGTCTCAGGTTCCAGTGATCCAGACCCAGCTGAAGTGTGTGTGAATGTGAGGCTCAGTGTGTGAGGGACCAGCCTCAGGGTCCAGTGAACCAGACCCAGCTGAAGTGTGTGTAAATGTGAGACTCAGAGTGTGAGGGACCAGCCTCAGGGTCCAGTGATCCAGACCCAGCTGAAGTGTGTGTGAATGTGAGGGTCAGTGTGTGAGGGACCAGTCTCATGGTGCAGTGATTCAGACCCAGCTGAAGTGTGTGTGAATGTGAGGCTTAGTGTGTGAGGGACCAGTCTCAGGGTCCAGTGATCCAGACCCAGCTGAAGTGTGTGTGAATGTGAGGCTCAGTGTGTGAGGGACCAGTCTCAGGGTCCAGTGATCCAGACCCAGCTGAAGTGTATGTGAATGTGAGGTTCAGTGTGTGAGGGACCTGCCTCAGGGTCCAGTGATCCAGACCCAGCTGAAGTGTGTGTGAATGTGAGGCTCAGTGTGTGAGGGACCAGCCTCAGGGTCCAGTGATCCAGACCCAGCTGAAGTTTGTGTGAATGTGAGGCTCAGTGTGTGAGGGACCAGTATCAGGGTCCAGTGTTCCAGACCCAGCTGAAGTGTGTGTGAATGTGAGGCTCAGTGTGTGAGGGACCAGTCTCAGAGTCCAGTAATCCAGACCCAGCTGAAGTGTGTGTGAATGTGAGACTCAGTGTGTGAGGGACCAGTCTCAGGATCCGGTGATCCAGACCCAGCTGAAGTGTGTGTGAATGTGAGGCTCAGTGTGTGAGGGACCAGTCTCAGGATCCAGTGATCCAGACCCAGCTGAAGTGTGTGTGAATGTGAGGCTCAGTGTGTGAGAGACCAGTCTCAGGGTCCAGTGATCCAGACCCAGCTGAAGTGTGTGTGATTGTGAGGCTCAGTGTGTGAGGGACCAATCTCATGGTCTAGTGATCCAGACCCAGCTGAAGTGTGTGTGAATGTGAGGCTCAGTGTGTGAGGGACCAGTCTCAGGGTCCAGTGATCCAAACACAGCTGAAGTATGTGTGAATGTGAGGCTCAGTGTGTGAGGGACCAGTCTCAGGGTCCAGTGATCCAGACCCAGCTGAAGTTTGTGTGAATGTGAGGCTCAGTGTGTGAGGGACCAGTCTCAGTGTCCAGTGATCCAGACCCAGCTGAAGTGTGTGTGAATGTGAGGCTCAGTGTGTGAGGGACCAGTCTCATGGTCCAGTGATCCAGACCCAGCTGAAGTGTGTGTGAATGTGAGGCTCAGTGTGTGAGGGACCAGCCTCAGGGTCCAGTGATCCAGACCCAGCTCAAGTGTGTGTGAATGTGAGGCTCAGTATGTGAGGGACCAGTCTCAGGAACCAGTGATCCAGACCCAGCAGAAGTGTGTGTGAATGTGAGGCTTAGTGTGTGTGAGGGACCAGTCTCAGGGTCCAATGATCCAGACCCAGCTGAAGTGTGTTTGAATGTGAGGCTCAGTGTATGAGGGAGCAGTCTCAGGATCCAGTGATCCAGACCCAGCTGAAGTGTGTGTGAATGTGAGGCTCAGTGTGTGAGGGACCAGTCTAACGGTCCAGTAATCCAGACCCAGCTGAAGTGTGTGTGAATGTGAGGTTTAGTGTGTGAGGGACCAGTCTCAGCGTCCAGTGATCCAGACCCAGCTGAAGTGTGTGTGAATGTGAGGCTCAGTGTGTGAGGGACCAGTCTCAGGATCCAGTGATCCAGGCACAGCTGAAGTGTGTGTGAATGTGAGGCTCAGTGTGTGAGGGACCAGTCTCAGATTCCAGTGATCCAGACCCAGCTGAAGTGTGTGTGAATGTGAGGCTCAGTGTGTGATGGACCAGTCTCAGGGTCCAGTGATCCATCCCCAGCTGAAGTGTGTGTGAATGTAGGGCTCAGTGTGTGAGGGACCATTCTCAGGGTCCAGTGATCCAGACCCAGCTGAAGTGTGTGTGAAAGTGAGGCTCAGTGTGTGAGGAACCAGTCTCAGGGTCCAGTGATCCAGACCCAGCTGAAGTGTGTGTGAATGTGAGGCTCAGTGTGTGAGGGACCAGACTCAGGGTCCAGTGAACCAGACCCAGCTGAAGTGTGTGTGAATGTGAGACTCAGTGTGTGAGGGACCAGCCTAAGGGTCCAGTGATCCAGATCCAGCTGAAGTGTGTGTGAATGTGAGGCTCAGTGTGTGAGGGACCAGTCTCATGGTGCAGTGATTCAGACCCAGCTGAAGTGTGTGTGAATGTCATGCTCAGTGTGTGAGGGACCAGTCTCAGGGACCAGTGATCCAGACCCAGCTGAAGTGTGTGTGAATGTGAGGCTCAGTGTGTGAGGGACCAGTCTCAGGGTACAGTGATCCAGACCCAGCTGAAGAGTGTGTGAATGTAGGGCTCAGTGTGTGAGGGACCAGTCTCAGGGTCCAGTGATCAAGACCCAGCTGAAGTGTGTGTGAATGTGAGGCTCAGTGTGTGAGGGACCAGCCTCACGGTCCAGTGATACAGACGCAGCTGAAGCGTGTGTGAATGTGAGGCTCAGTGCGTGAGGGACCAGTCTCAGGGTCCAGTGATCCAGACCCAGCAGAAGTTTGTGTGAATGTGAGGCTCAGTGTGTGAGGGACCAGTCTCAGGGTCCAGTAATCCAGACCCAGCTGAAGTGTATGTGAATGTGAGGTTCAGTGTGTGAGGGACCTTCCTCAGGGTCCAGTGATCCAGACCCAGCTGAAGTGTGTGTGAATGTGAGGCGCAGTGTGTGAGGGACCAGCCTCAGGGTCCAGTGATCCAGACCCAGCTGAAGTGTGTGTGAATGTGAAGCTCAGTGTGTGAGGGACCAGTATCAGGGTCCAGTGTTCCAGACCCAGCTGAAGTGTGTGTGAATGTGAGGCTCAGTGTGTGAGGGACCAGTCTCAGGGTCCAGTGATCCAGACCCAGCTGAAGTTTGTGTGAATGTGAGGCTCAGTGTGTGAGGGACCAGTCTCAGGGTCCAGTGATCCAGACCCAGCTGAAGTTTGTGTGAATGTGAGGCTCAGTGTGTGAGGGACCAGTCTCAGGGTCCAGTGATCCAGACCCAGCTGAAGTGTGTGTGAATGTGAGGCTCAGTGTGTGAGGGACCAGTCTCATGGTCCAGTGATACAGACCCAGCTGAAGTGTGTGTGAATGTGAGGCTCAGTGTGTGAGGGACCTGCCTCAGGGTCCAGTGATCCAGACCCAGCTCAAGTGTGTGTGAATGTGAGGCTCAGTATGTGAGGGACCAGTCTCAGGATCCAGTGATCCAGACCCAGCAGAAGTTTGTGTGAATGTGAGGCTTAGTGTGTGTGAGGGACCAGTCTCAGGGTCCAATGATCCAGACCCAGCTGAAGTGTGTTTGAATGTGAGTCTCAGTGTATGAGGGACCAGTCTCAGGATCCAGTGATCCAGACCCAGCTGACGTGTGTGTGAATGTGAGGCTCAGTGCGTGAGGGACCAGCCTCAGTGTCCAGTGATCCAGACCCAGCTGAAGTTTGTGTGAATGTGAGGCGCAGTGTGTGAGGGACCATCCTCAGTATCCAGTGATCCAGACCCAGCTGAAGTTTGTGTGAATGTGAGGCTCAGTGTGTGAGGGACCAGTCTCAGGCTCCAGTGATCCAGACCCAGCTGAAGTGTGTGTGAATGTGAGGCTCAGTGTGTGAGCGACCAGTCTCAGGGTCCAGTGATCCAGACCCAGCTGAAGTGTGCGTGAATGTGAGGCTCAGTATGTGAGGACCAGTCTCAGTGTCCAGTGTTCCAGACCCAGCTGAAGTGTGTGTGAATGTGAGGCTCAGTGTGTGAGGAACCAATCTCAGAGTCCAGTAATCCAGACCCAGCTGAAGTGTGTGTGAATGTGACGCTCAGTGTGTTAGGGACCAGTCTCAGTTTCCAGTGATCCAGACCCAGCAGAAGTGAGTGTGAATGTGAGGCTCAGTGTGTGAGGGACCAGTCTCAGGGTCCAGTGATCCAGACCCTGCTGAAGTATGTGTGAATGTGAGGCTCAGTGTGTGAGGGACCAGCCTCAGGGTCCATTGATCCAGATCCAGCTGAAGTCTGTGTGAATGTGAGGCTCAGTGTGTGAGGGACCAGTCTCAGGGTCCAGTGTTCTAGACCCAGCTGAAGAGTGTGTGTGAATGTGAGGCTCAATGTGTGAGGGACAAGTCTCAGGATCCAGTGATCCAGACCCAGCTGAAGTGTTTGTGAATGTGAGGCTCAGTGTGTGAGGGACCAGCCTCAGGGTCCAGTGATCCAGACGCAGCTGAAGTGTGTGTGAATGTGAGGCTCAGTGTGTGACGGACCAGTCTAACGGTCCAGTGATCCAGACCCAGCTGAAGTGTGTGTGAATGTGAGGCTCAGTGTGTTAGGGACCAGTCTCAGTTTCCAGTGATCCAGACCCAGCAGAAGTGAGTGTGAATGTGAGGCTCAGTGTGTGAGGGACCAGTCTCAGGGTCCAGTGATCCAGACCCTGCTGAAGTATGTGTGAATGTGAGGCTCAGTGTGTGAGGGACCAGCCTCAGGGTCCATTGATCCAGACCCAGCTGAAGTGTGTGTGAATGTGACGCTCAGTGTGTGAGGGACCAGTCTCAGGGTCCAGTGTTCTAGACCCAGCTGAAGAGTGTGTGTGAATGTGAGGCTCAATGTGTGAGGGACAAGTCTCAGGATCCAGTGATCCAGACCCAGCTGAAGTGTTTGTGAATGTGAGGCTCAGTGTGTGAGGGACCAGCCTCAGGGTCCAGTGATCCAGACGCAGCTGAAGTGTGTGTGAATGTGAGGCTCAGTGTGTGACGGACCAGTCTAACGGTCCAGTGATCCAGACCCAGCTGAAGTGTGTGTGAATGTGAGGTTAAGTGTGTGAGGGACCAGTCTCAGCGTCCAGTGATCCAGACCCAGCTGAAGTGTGTGTGAATGTGAGGCTCAGTGTGTGAGGGACCAGTCTCAGGATCCAGTGATCCAGACACAGTTGAAGTGTGTGTGAATGTGAGGCTCAGTGTGTGAGGGACCAGTCTCAGATTCCAGTGATCCAGACCCAGCTGAAGTGTGTGTGAATGTGAGGCTCAGTGTGTGAGGGACCAGTCTCAGGGTCCAGTGATCCATCCCCAGCTGAAGTGTGTGTGAATGTAGGGCTCAGTGTGTGAGGGACCATTCTCAGGGTCCAGTGATCCAGACCCAGCTGAAGTGTGTGTGAAAGTGAGGCTCAGTGTGTGAGGAACCAGTCTCAGGGTCCAGTGATCCAGACCCAGCTGAAGTGTGTGTGAATGTGAGGCTCAGTTTGTGAGGGACCAGCCTCAGGGTCCAGTGAACCAGACCCAGCTGAAGTTTGTGTGAATGTGAGACTCAGTGTGTGAGGGACCAGCCTCAGGGTCCAGTGATCCAGACCCAGCTGAAGTGTGTGTGAATGTGAGGCTCAGTGTGTGAGGGACCAGTCTCATGGTGCAGTGATTCAGACCCAGCTGAAGTGTGTGTGAATGTGATGCTCAGTGTGTGAGGGACCAGTCTCAGGGACCAGTGATCCAGACCCAGCTGAAGTATGTGTGAATGTGAGGCTCAGTGTGTGAGGGACCAGTCTCAGGATCCAGTGATCCAGACCCAGCTGAAGTGTGTGTGAATGTGAGGCTTAGTGTGTGAGGGACCAGTCTCAGGGTCCAGTGATCCAGACCCAGCTGAAGTGTGTGTGAATGTGAGGCTCAGTGTGTGAGGGACCAGTCTCAGGGTCCAGTGATCCAGACCCAGCTGAAGTGTGTGTGAATGTGAGGCTCAGTGTGTGAGGGACCAGCCTCACGGTCCAGTGATACAGACGCAGCTGAAGCGTGTGTGAATGTGAGGCTCAGTGCGTGAGGGACCAGTCTCAGGGTCCAGTGATCCAGACCCAGCAGAAGTTTGTGTGAATGTGAGGCTCAGTGTGTGAGGGACCAGTCTCAGGGTCCAGTGATCCAGACCCAGCTGAAGTGTATGTGAATGTGAGGTTCAGTGTGTGAGGGACCTGCCTCAGGGTCCAGTGATCCAGACCCAGCTGAAGTGTGTGTGAATGTGAGGCTCAGTGTGTGAGGGACCAGCCTCAGGGTCCAGTGATCCAGACCCAGCTGAAGTTTGTGTGAATGTGAGGCTCAGTGTGTGAGGGACCAGTATCAGGGTCCAGTGTTCCAGACCCAGCTGAAGTGTGTGTGAATGTGAGGCTCAGTGTGTGAGGGACCAGTCTCAGGGTCCAGTGATCCAGACCCAGCTGAAGTGTGTGTGAATGTGAGACTCAGTGTGTGAGGGACCAGTCTCAGGGTCCAGTGATCCAGACCCAGCTGAAGTGTGTGTGAATGTGAGGCTCAGTGTGTGAGGGACCAGTCTCAGGATCCAGTGATCCAGACCCAGCTGAAGTGTGTGTGAATGTGAGGCTCAGTGTGTGAGAGACCAGTCTCAGGGTCCAGTGATCCAGACCCAGCTGAAGTGTGTGTGATTGTGAGGCTCAGTGTGTGAGGGACCAATCTCATGGTCTAGTGATCCAGACCCAGCTGAAGTGTGTGTGAATGTGAGGCTCAGTGTGTGAGGGACCAGTCTCAGGGTCCAGTGATCCAAACACAGCTGAAGTATGTGTGAATGTGAGGCTCAGTGTGTGAGGGACCAGTCTCAGGGTCCAGTGATCCAGACCCAGCTGAAGTTTGTGTGAATGTGAGGCTCAGTGTGTGAGGGACCAGTCTCAGGGTCCAGTGATCCAGACCCAGCTGAAGTGTGTGTGAATGTGAGGCTCAGTGTGTGAGGGACCAGTCTCATGGTCCAGTGATCCAGACCCAGCTGAAGTGTGTGTGAATGTGACGCTAAGTGTGTGAGGGACCAGTCTCAGGGACCAGTGATCCAGACCCAGCTGAAGTATGTGTGAATGTGAGGCTCAGTGTGTGAGGGACCAGTCTCAGGATCCAGTGATCCAGACCCAGCTGAAGTGTGTGTGAATGTGAGGCTTAGTGTGTGAGGGACCAGTCTCAGGGTCCAGTGATCCAGACCCAGCTGAAGTGTGTGTGAATGTGAGGCTCAGTGTGTGAGGGACCAGTCTCAGGGTCCAGTGATCCAGACCCAGCTGAAGTGTGTGTGAATGTGAGGCTCAGTGTGTGAGGGACCAGCCTCACGGTCCAGTGATACAGACGCAGCTGAAGCGTGTGTGAATGTGAGGCTCAGTGCGTGAGGGACCAGTCTCAGGGTCCAGTGATCCAGACCCAGCAGAAGTTTGTGTGAATGTGAGGCTCAGTGTGTGAGGGACCAGTCTCAGGGTCCAGTGATCCAGACCCAGCTGAAGTGTATGTGAATGTGAGGTTCAGTGTGTGAGGGACATGCCTCAGGGTCCAGTGATCCAGACCCAGCTGAAGTGTGTGTGAATGTGAGGCTCAGTGTGTGAGGGACCAGCCTCAGGGTCCAGTGATCCAGACCCAGCTGAAGTTTGTGTGAATGTGAGGCTCAGTGTGTGAGGGACCAGTATCAGGGTCCAGTGTTCCAGACCCAGCTGAAGTGTGTGTGAATGTGAGGCTCAGTGTGTGAGGGACCAGTCTCAGGGTCCAGTGATCCAGACCCAGCTGAAGTGTGTGTGAATGTGAGACTCAGTGTGTGAGGGACCAGTCTCAGGGTCCAGTGATCCAGACCCAGCTGAAGTGTGTGTGAATGTGAGGCTCAGTGTGTGAGGGACCAGTCTCAGGATCCAGTGATCCAGACCCAGCTGAAGTGTGTGTGAATGTGAGGCTCAGTGTGTGAGAGACCAGTCTCAGGGTCCAGTGATCCAGACCCAGCTGAAGTGTGTGTGATTGTGAGGCTCAGTGTGTGAGGGACCAATCTCATGGTCTAGTGATCCAGACCCAGCTGAAGTGTGTGTGAATGTGAGGCTCAGTGTGTGAGGGACCAGTCTCAGGGTCCAGTGATCCAAACACAGCTGAAGTATGTGTGAATGTGAGGCTCAGTGTGTGAGGGACCAGTCTCAGGGTCCAGTGATCCAGACTCAGCTGAAGTTTGTGTGAATGTGAGGCTCAGTGTGTGAGGGACCAGTCTCAGGGTCCAGTGATCCAGACCCAGCTGAAGTGTGTGTGAATGTGAGGCTCAGTGTGTGAGGGACCAGTCTCATGGTCCAGTGATCCAGACCCAGCTGAAGTGTGTGTGAATGTGAGGCTAAGTGTGTGAGGGACCAGCCTCAGGGTCCAGTGATCCAGACCCAGCTCAAGTGTGTGTGAATGTGAGGCTCAGTATGTGAGGGACCAGTCTCAGTAACCAGTGATCCAGACCCAGCAGAAGTGTGTGTGAATGTGAGGCTTAGTGTGTGTGAGGGACCAGTCTCAGGGTCCAATGATCCAGACCCAGCTGAAGTGTGTTTGAATGTGAGTCTCAGTGTATGAGGGACCAGTCTCAGGATCCAGTGATCCAGACCCAGCTGAAGTGTGTGTGAATGTGAGGCTCAGTGTGTGAGGGACCAGTCTAACGGTCCAGTGATCCAGACCCAGCTGAAGTGTGTGTGAATGTGAGGTTAAGTGTGTGAGGGACCAGTCTCAGCGTCCAGTGATCCAGACCCAGCTGAAGTGTGTGTGAATGTGAGGCTCAGTGTGTGAGGGACCAGTCTCAGGATCCAGTGATCCAGACCCAGCTGAGGTGTGTGTGAATGTGAGGCTCAGTGTGTGAGGGACCAGTCTCAGATTCCAGTGATCCAGACCCTGCTGAAGTGTGTGTGAATGTGAGGCTCAGTGTGTGAGGGACCAGTCTCAGGGTCCAGTGATCCATCCCCAGCTGAAGTGTGTGTGAATGTAGGGCTCAGTGTGTGAGGGACCATTCTCAGGGTCCAGTGATCCAGACCCAGCTGAAGTGTGTGTGAAAGTGAGGCTCAGTGTGTGAGGAACCAGTCTCAGGGTCCAGTGATCCAGACCCAGCTGAAGTGTGTGTGAATGTGAGGCTCAGTGTGTGAGGGACCAGCCTCAGGATCCAGTGAACCAGACCCAGCTGAAGTGTGTGTGAATGTGAGACTCAGTGTGTGAGGGACCAATCTCATGGTCTAGTGATCCAGACCCAGCTGAAGTGTGTGTGAATGTGAGGCTCAGTGTGTGAGGGACCAGTCTCAGGGTCCAGTGATCCAAACACAGCTGAAGTATGTGTGAATGTGAGGCTCAGTGTGTGAGGGACCAGTCTCAGGGTCCAGTGATCCAGACCCAGCTGAAGTTTGTGTGAATGTGAGGCTCAGTGTGTGAGGGACCAGTCTCAGGGTCCAGTGATCCAGACCCAGCTGAAGTGTGTGTGAATGTGAGGCTCAGTGTGTGAGGGACCAGTCTCATGGTCCAGTGATCCAGACCCAGCTGAAGTGTGTGTGAATGTGAGGCTCAGTGTGTGAGGGACCAGCCTCAGGGTCCAGTGATCCAGACCCAGCTCAAGTGTGTGTGAATGTGAGGCTCAGTATGTGAGGGACCAGCCTCAGGGTCCAGTGATCCAGACCCAGCTGAAGTTTGTGTGAATGTGAGGCTCAGTGTGTGAGGGACCAGTATCAGGGTCCAGTGTTCCAGACCCAGCTGAAGTGTGTGTGAATGTGAGGCTCAGTGTGTGAGGGACCAGTCTCAGGGTCCAGTGATCCAGACCCAGCTGAAGTGTGTGTGAATGTGAGACTCAGTGTGTGAGGGACCAGTCTCAGGGTCCAGTGATCCAGACCCAGCTGAAGTGTGTGTGAATGTGAGGCTCAGTGTGTGAGGGACCAGTCTCAGGATCCAGTGATCCAGACCCAGCTGAAGTGTGTGTGAATGTGAGGCTCAGTGTGTGAGAGACCAGTCTCAGGGTCCAGTGATCCAGACCCAGCTGAAGTGTGTGTGATTGTGAGGCTCAGTGTGTGAGGGACCAATCTCATGGTCTAGTGATCCAGACCCAGCTGAAGTGTGTGTGAATGTGAGGCTCAGTGTGTGAGGGATCAGTCTCAGGGTCCAGTGATCCAAACACAGCTGAAGTATGTGTGAATGTGAGGCTCAGTGTGTGAGGGACCAGTCTCAGGGTCCAGTGATCCAGACCCAGCTGAAGTTTGTGTGAATGTGAGGCTCAGTGTGTGAGGGACCAGTCTCAGGGTCCAGTGATCCAGACCCAGCTGAAGTGTGTGTGAATGTGAGGCTCAGTGTGTGAGGGACCAGTCTCATGGTCCAGTGATCCAGACCCAGCTGAAGTGTGTGTGAATGTGAGGCTCAGTGTGTGAGGGACCAGCCTCAGGGTCCAGTGATCCAGACCCAGCTCAAGTGTGTGTGAATGTGAGGCTCAGTATGTGAGGGACCAGTCTCAGTAACCAGTGATCCAGACCCAGCAGAAGTGTGTGTGAATGTGAGGCTTAGTGTGTGTGAGGGACCAGTCTCAGGGTCCAATGATCCAGACCCAGCTGAAGTGTGTTTGAATGTGAGTCTCAGTGTATGAGGGACCAGTCTCAGGATCCAGTGATCCAGACCCAGCTGAAGTGTGTGTGAATGTGCGGCTCAGTGTGTGAGGGACCAGTCTAACGGTCCAGTGATCCAGACCCAGCTGAAGTGTGTGTGAATGTGAGGTTAAGTGTGTGAGGGACCAGTCTCAGCGTCCAGTGATCCAGACCCAGCTGAAGTGTGTGTGAATGTGAGGCTCAGTGTGTGAGGGACCAGTCTCAGGATCCAGTGATCCAGACACAGCTGAAGTGTGTGTGAATGTGAGGCTCAGTGTGTGAGGGACCAGTCTCAGATTCCAGTGATCCAGACCCAGCTGAAGTGTGTGTGAATGTGAGGCTCAGTGTGTGAGGGACCAGTCTCAGGGTCCAGTGATCCATCCCCAGCTGAAGTGTGTGTGAATGTAGGGCTCAGTGTGTGAGGGACCATTCTCAGGGTCCAGTGATCCAGACCCAGCTGAAGTGTGTGTGAAAGTGAGGCTCAGTGTGTGAGGAACCAGTCTCAGGGTCCAGTGATCCAGACCCAGCTGATGTGTGTGTGAATGTGAGGCTCAGTGTGTGAGGGACCAGCCTCAGGGTCCAGTGAACCAGACCCAGCTGAAGTGTGTGTGAATGTGAGACTCAGTGTGTGAGGGACCAGCCTCAGGGTCCAGTGATCCAGACCCAGCTGAAGTGTGTGTGAATGTGAGGCTCAGTGTGTGAGGGACCAGTCTCATGGTGCAGTGATTCAGACCCAGCTGAAGTGTGTGTGAATGTGATGTTCAGTGTGTGAGGGACCACTCTCAGGGACCAGTGATCCAGACCCAGCTGAAGTGTGTGTGAATGAGAGGCTCAGTGTGTGAGGGACCAGTCTCAGAATCCAGTGATCCAGACCCAGCTGAAGTGTGTGTGAATGTGAGGCTTAGTGTGTGAGGGACCAGTCTCAGGGTCCAGTGATCCAGACCCAGCTGAAGTGTGTGTGAATGTGAGGCTCAGTGTGTGAGGGACCAGTCTCAGGGTACAGTGATACAGACCCAGCTGAAGAGTGTGTGAATGTAGGGCTCAGTGTGTGAGGGACCAGTCTCAGGGTCCAGTGATCCAGACCCAGCTGAAGTGTGTGTGAATGTGAGGTTAAGTGTGTGAGGGACCAGTCTCAGGATCCAGTGATCCAGACCCAGCTGAAGTGTGTGTGAATGTGAGGTTAAGTGTGTGAGGGACCAGTCTCAGCGTCCAGTGATCCAGACCCAGCTGAAGTGTGTGTGAATGTGAGGCTCAGTGTGTGAGGGACCAGTCTCAGGATCCAGTGATCCAGACCCAGCTGAGGTGTGTGTGAATGTGAGGCTCAGTGTGTGAGGGACCAGTCTCAGATTCCAGTGATCCAGACCCTGCTGAAGTGTGTGTGAATGTGAGGCTCAGTGTGTGAGGGACCAGTCTCAGGGTCCAGTGATCCATCCCCAGCTGAAGTGTGTGTGAATGTAGGGCTCAGTGTGTGAGGGACCATTCTCAGGGTCCAGTGATCCAGACCCAGCTGAAGTGTGTGTGAAAGTGAGGCTCAGTGTGTGAGGAACCAGTCTCAGGGTCCAGTGATCCAGACCCAGCTGAAGTGTGTGTGAATGTGAGGCTCAGTGTGTGAGGGACCAGCCTCATGATCCAGTGAACCAGACCCAGCTGAAGTGTGTGTGAATGTGAGACTCAGTGTGTGAGGGACCAATCTCATGGTCTAGTGATCCAGACCCAGCTGAAGTGTGTGTGAATGTGAGGCTCAGTGTGTGAGGGACCAGTCTCAGGGTCCAGTGATCCAAACACAGCTGAAGTATGTGTGAATGTGAGGCTCAGTGTGTGAGGGACCAGTCTCAGGGTCCAGTGATCCAGACCCAGCTGAAGTTTGTGTGAATGTGAGGCTCAGTGTGTGAGGGACCAGTCTCAGGGTCCAGTGATCCAGACCCAGCTGAAGTGTGTGTGAATGTGAGGCTCAGTGTGTGAGGGACCAGTCTCATGGTCCAGTGATCCAGACCCAGCTGAAGTGTGTGTGAATGTGAGGCTCAGTGTGTGAGGGACCAGCCTCAGGGTCCAGTGATCCAGACCCAGCTCAAGTGTGTGTGAATGTGAGGCTCAGTATGTGAGGGACCAGCCTCAGGGTCCAGTGATCCAGACCCAGCTGAAGTTTGTGTGAATGTGAGGCTCAGTGTGTGAGGGACCAGTATCAGGGTCCAGTGTTCCAGACCCAGCTGAAGTGTGTGTGAATGTGAGGCTCAGTGTGTGAGGGACCAGTCTCAGGGTCCAGTGATCCAGACCCAGCTGAAGTGTGTGTGAATGTGAGACTCAGTGTGTGAGGGACCAGTCTCAGGGTCCAGTGATCCAGACCCAGCTGAAGTGTGTGTGAATGTGAGGCTCAGTGTGTGAGGGACCAGTATCAGGGTCCAGTGTTCCAGACCCAGCTGAAGTGTGTGTGAATGTGAGGCTCAGTGTGTGAGGGACCAGTCTCAGGGTCCAGTGATCCAGACCCAGCTGAAGTGTGTGTGAATGTGAGACTCAGTGTGTGAGGGACCAGTCTCAGGGTCCAGTGATCCAGACCCAGCTGAAGTGTGTGTGAATGTGAGGCTCAGTGTGTGAGGGACCAGTCTCAGGATCCAGTGATCCAGACCCAGCTGAAGTGTGTGTGAATGTGAGGCTCAGTGTGTGAGAGACCAGTCTCAGGGTCCAGTGATCCAGACCCAGCTGAAGTGTGTGTGATTGTGAGGCTCAGTGTGTGAGGGACCAATCTCATGGTCTAGTGATCCAGACCCAGCTGAAGTGTGTGTGAATGTGAGGCTCAGTGTGTGAGGGATCAGTCTCAGGGTCCAGTGATCCAAACACAGCTGAAGTATGTGTGAATGTGAGGCTCAGTGTGTGAGGGACCAGTCTCAGGGTCCAGTGATCCAGACCCAGCTGAAGTTTGTGTGAATGTGAGGCTCAGTGTGTGAGGGACCAGTCTCAGGGTCCAGTGATCCAGACCCAGCTGAAGTGTGTGTGAATGTGAGGCTCAGTGTGTGAGGGACCAGTCTCATGGTCCAGTGATCCAGACCCAGCTGAAGTGTGTGTGAATGTGAGGCTCAGTGTGTGAGGGACCAGCCTCAGGGTCCAGTGATCCAGACCCAGCTCAAGTGTGTGTGAATGTGAGGCTCAGTATGTGAGGGACCAGTCTCAGTAACCAGTGATCCAGACCCAGCAGAAGTGTGTGTGAATGTGAGGCTTAGTGTGTGTGAGGGACCAGTCTCAGGGTCCAATGATCCAGACCCAGCTGAAGTGTGTTTGAATGTGAGTCTCAGTGTATGAGGGACCAGTCTCAGGATCCAGTGATCCAGACCCAGCTGAAGTGTGTGTGAATGTGAGGCTCAGTGTGTGAGGGACCAGTCTAACGGTCCAGTGATCCAGACCCAGCTGAAGTGTGTGTGAATGTGAGGTTAAGTGTGTGAGGGACCAGTCTCAGCGTCCAGTGATCCAGACCCAGCTGAAGTGTGTGTGAATGTGAGGCTCAGTGTGTGAGGGACCAGTCTCAGGATCCAGTGATCCAGACACAGCTGAAGTGTGTGTGAATGTGAGGCTCAGTGTGTGAGGGACCAGTCTCAGATTCCAGTGATCCAGACCCAGCTGAAGTGTGTGTGAATGTGAGGCTCAGTGTGTGAGGGACCAGTCTCAGGGTCCAGTGATCCATCCCCAGCTGAAGTGTGTGTGAATGTAGGGCTCAGTGTGTGAGGGACCATTCTCAGGGTCCAGTGATCCAGACCCAGCTGAAGTGTGTGTGAAAGTGAGGCTCAGTGTGTGAGGAACCAGTCTCAGGGTCCAGTGATCCAGACCCAGCTGATGTGTGTGTGAATGTGAGGCTCAGTGTGTGAGGGACCAGCCTCAGGGTCCAGTGAACCAGACCCAGCTGAAGTGTGTGTGAATGTGAGACTCAGTGTGTGAGGGACCAGCCTCAGGGTCCAGTGATCCAGACCCAGCTGAAGTGTGTGTGAATGTGAGGCTCAGTGTGTGAGGGACCAGTCTCATGGTGCAGTGATTCAGACCCAGCTGAAGTGTGTGTGAATGTGATGTTCAGTGTGTGAGGGACCACTCTCAGGGACCAGTGATCCAGACCCAGCTGAAGTGTGTGTGAATGAGAGGCTCAGTGTGTGAGGGACCAGTCTCAGAATCCAGTGATCCAGACCCAGCTGAAGTGTGTGTGAATGTGAGGCTTAGTGTGTGAGGGACCAGTCTCAGGGTCCAGTGATCCAGACCCAGCTGAAGTGTGTGTGAATGTGAGGCTCAGTGTGTGAGGGACCAGTCTCAGGGTACAGTGATACAGACCCAGCTGAAGAGTGTGTGAATGTAGGGCTCAGTGTGTGAGGGACCAGTCTCAGGGTCCAGTGATCCAGACCCAGCTGAAGTGTGTGTGAATGTGAGGTTAAGTGTGTGAGGGACCAGTCTCAGGATCCAGTGATCCAGACCCAGCTGAAGTGTGTGTGAATGTGAGGTTAAGTGTGTGAGGGACCAGTCTCAGCGTCCAGTGATCCAGACCCAGCTGAAGTGTGTGTGAATGTGAGGCTCAGTGTGTGAGGGACCAGTCTCAGGATCCAGTGATCCAGACCCAGCTGAGGTGTGTGTGAATGTGAGGCTCAGTGTGTGAGGGACCAGTCTCAGATTCCAGTGATCCAGACCCTGCTGAAGTGTGTGTGAATGTGAGGCTCAGTGTGTGAGGGACCAGTCTCAGGGTCCAGTGATCCATCCCCAGCTGAAGTGTGTGTGAATGTAGGGCTCAGTGTGTGAGGGACCATTCTCAGGGTCCAGTGATCCAGACCCAGCTGAAGTGTGTGTGAAAGTGAGGCTCAGTGTGTGAGGAACCAGTCTCAGGGTCCAGTGATCCAGACCCAGCTGAAGTGTGTGTGAATGTGAGGCTCAGTGTGTGAGGGACCAGCCTCATGATCCAGTGAACCAGACCCAGCTGAAGTGTGTGTGAATGTGAGACTCAGTGTGTGAGGGACCAATCTCATGGTCTAGTGATCCAGACCCAGCTGAAGTGTGTGTGAATGTGAGGCTCAGTGTGTGAGGGACCAGTCTCAGGGTCCAGTGATCCAAACACAGCTGAAGTATGTGTGAATGTGAGGCTCAGTGTGTGAGGGACCAGTCTCAGGGTCCAGTGATCCAGACCCAGCTGAAGTTTGTGTGAATGTGAGGCTCAGTGTGTGAGGGACCAGTCTCAGGGTCCAGTGATCCAGACCCAGCTGAAGTGTGTGTGAATGTGAGGCTCAGTGTGTGAGGGACCAGTCTCATGGTCCAGTGATCCAGACCCAGCTGAAGTGTGTGTGAATGTGAGGCTCAGTGTGTGAGGGACCAGCCTCAGGGTCCAGTGATCCAGACCCAGCTCAAGTGTGTGTGAATGTGAGGCTCAGTATGTGAGGGACCAGCCTCAGGGTCCAGTGATCCAGACCCAGCTGAAGTTTGTGTGAATGTGAGGCTCAGTGTGTGAGGGACCAGTATCAGGGTCCAGTGTTCCAGACCCAGCTGAAGTGTGTGTGAATGTGAGGCTCAGTGTGTGAGGGACCAGTCTCAGGGTCCAGTGATCCAGACCCAGCTGAAGTGTGTGTGAATGTGAGACTCAGTGTGTGAGGGACCAGTCTCAGGGTCCAGTGATCCAGACCCAGCTGAAGTGTGTGTGAATGTGAGGCTCAGTGTGTGAGGGACCAGTCTCAGGATCCAGTGATCCAGACCCAGCTGAAGTGTGTGTGAATGTGAGGCTCAGTGTGTGAGAGACCAGTCTCAGGGTCCAGTGATCCAGACCCAGCTGAAGTGTGTGTGATTGTGAGGCTCAGTGTGTGAGGGACCAATCTCATGGTCTAGTGATCCAGACCCAGCTGAAGTGTGTGTGAATGTGAGGCTCAGTGTGTGAGGGATCAGTCTCAGGGTCCAGTGATCCAAACACAGCTGAAGTATGTGTGAATGTGAGGCTCAGTGTGTGAGGGACCAGTCTCAGGGTCCAGTGATCCAGACCCAGCTGAAGTTTGTGTGAATGTGAGGCTCAGTGTGTGAGGGACCAGTCTCAGGGTCCAGTGATCCAGACCCAGCTGAAGTGTGTGTGAATGTGAGGCTCAGTGTGTGAGGGACCAGTCTCATGGTCCAGTGATCCAGACCCAGCTGAAGTGTGTGTGAATGTGAGGCTCAGTGTGTGAGGGACCAGCCTCAGGGTCCAGTGATCCAGACCCAGCTCAAGTGTGTGTGAATGTGAGGCTCAGTATGTGAGGGACCAGTCTCAGTAACCAGTGATCCAGACCCAGCAGAAGTGTGTGTGAATGTGAGGCTTAGTGTGTGTGAGGGACCAGTCTCAGGGTCCAATGATCCAGACCCAGCTGAAGTGTGTTTGAATGTGAGTCTCAGTGTATGAGGGACCAGTCTCAGGATCCAGTGATCCAGACCCAGCTGAAGTGTGTGTGAATGTGAGGCTCAGTGTGTGAGGGACCAGTCTAACGGTCCAGTGATGCAGACCCAGCTGAAGTGTGTGTGAATGTGAGGTTAAGTGTGTGAGGGACCAGTCTCAGCGTCCAGTGATCCAGACCCAGCTGAAGTGTGTGTGAATGTGAGGCTCAGTGTGTGAGGGACCAGTCTCAGGATCCAGTGATCCAGACACAGCTGAAGTGTGTGTGAATGTGAGGCTCAGTGTGTGAGGGACCAGTCTCAGATTCCAGTGATCCAGACCCAGCTGAAGTGTGTGTGAATGTGAGGCTCAGTGTGTGAGGGACCAGTCTCAGGGTCCAGTGATCCATCCCCAGCTGAAGTGTGTGTGAATGTAGGGCTCAGTGTGTGAGGGACCATTCTCAGGGTCCAGTGATCCAGACCCAGCTGAAGTGTGTGTGAAAGTGAGGCTCAGTGTGTGAGGAACCAGTCTCAGGGTCCAGTGATCCAGACCCAGCTGATGTGTGTGTGAATGTGAGGCGCAGTGTGTGAGGGACCAGCCTCAGGGTCCAGTGAACCAGACCCAGCTGAAGTGTGTGTGAATGTGAGACTCAGTGTGTGAGGGACCAGCCTCAGCGTCCAGTGATCCAGACCCAGCTGAAGTGTGTGTGAATGTGAGGCTCAGTGTGTGAGGGACCAGTCTCATGGTGCAGTGATTCAGACCCAGCTGAAGTGTGTGTGAATGTGATGTTCAGTGTGTGAGGGACCACTCTCAGGGACCAGTGATCCAGACCCAGCTGAAGTGTGTGTGAATGTGAGGCTCAGTGTGTGAGGGACCAGTCTCAGGATCCAGTGATCCAGACCCAGCTGAAGTGTGTGTGAATGTGAGGCTTAGTGTGTGAGGGACCAGTCTCAGGGTCCAGTGATCCAGACCCAGCTGAAGTGTGTGTGAATGTGAGGCTCAGTGTGTGAGGGACCAGTCTCAGGGTACAATGATACAGACCCAGCTGAAGATTGTGTGAATGTAGGGCTCAGTGTGTGAGGGACCAGTCTCAGGGTCCAGTGATCCAGACCCAGCTGATGTGTGTGTGAATGTGAGGCTCAGTGTGTGAGGGACCAGCCTCACGGTCCAGTGATACAGACGCAGCTGAAGCGTGTGTGAATGTGAGGCTCAGTGCGTGAGGGACCAGTCTCAGGGTCCAGTGATCCAGACCCAGCTGAAGTTTGTGTGAATGTGAGGCTCAGTGTGTGAGGGACCAGTATCAGGGTCTAGTGATCCAGACCCAGCTGAAGTGTGTGTGAATGTGAGGCTCAGTGTGTGAGGGACCAGTCTCAGGGTCCAGTGATCCAAACACAGCTGAAGTATGTGTGAATGTGAGGCTCAGTGTGTGAGGGACCAGTCTCAGGGTCCAGTGATCCAGACCCAGCTGAAGTTTGTGTGAATGTGAGGCTCAGTGTGTGAGGGACCAGTCTCAGGGTCCAGTGATCCAGACCCAGCTGAAGTGTGTGTGAATGTGAGGCTCAGTGTGTGAGGGACCAGTCTCATGGTCCAGTGATCCAGACCCAGCTGAAGTGTGTGTGAATGTGAGGCTCAGTGTGTGAGGGACCAGCCTCAGGGTCCAGTGATCCAGACCCAGCTCAAGTGTGTGTGAAAGTGAGGCTCAGTATGTGAGGGACCAGTCTCAGGAACCAGTGATCCAGACCCAGCAGAAGTGTGTGTGAATGTGAGGCTTAGTGTGTGTGAGGGACCAGTCTCAGGGTCCAATGATCCAGACCCAGCTGAAGTGTGTTTGAATGTGAGTCTCAGTGTATGAGGGACCAGTCTCAGGATCCAGTGATCCAGACCCAGCTGAAGTGTATGTGAATGTGAGGCTCAGTGCGTGAGGGACCAGCCTCAGTGTCCAGTGATCCAGACCCAGCTGAAGTTTGTGTGAATGTGAGGCTCTGTGTGTGAGGGACCATCCTCAGTGTCCAGTGATCCAGACCCAGCTGAAGTTTGTGTGAATGTGAGGCTCAGTGTGTGAGGGACCAGTCTCAGGCTCCAGTGATCCAGACCCAGCTGAAGTGTGTGTGAATGTGAGGCTCAGTGTGTGAGCGACCAGTCTCAGGGTCCAGTGATCCAGACCCAGCTGAAGTGTGCGTGAATGTGAGGCTCAGTGTGTGAGGAACCAATCTCAGAGTCCAGTGTTCCAGACCCAGCTGAAGTGTGTGTGAATGTGAGGCTCAGTGTGTGAGGAATCAGTCTCAGGGATCAGTGATCCAGACCCAGCAGAAGTGAGTGTGAATGTGAGGCTCAGTGTGTGAGGGACCAGTCTCAGGGTCCAGTGATCCAGACCCTGCTGAAGTATGTGTGAATGTGAGGCTCAGTGTGTGAGGGACCAGCCTCAGGGTCCATTGATCCAGACCCAGCTGAAGTCTGTGTGAATGTGAGGCTCAGTGTGTGAGGGACCAGTCTCAGGGTCCAGTGATCCAGACCCAGCTGAAGTGTGTGTGAATGTGAGGCTCAGTGTGTGAGGGACCAGTCTCAGGGTCCAGTGTTCTAGACCCAGCTGAAGAGTGTGTGTGAATGTAAGGCTCAGTGTGTGAGGGACAAGTCTCAGGGTCCAGTGATCCAGACCCAGCTGAAGTGTTTGTGAATGTGAGGCTCAGTGTGTGAGGGACCAGCCTCAGGGTCCAGTGATCCAGACGCAGCTCAAGTGTGTGTGAAAGTGAGGCTCAGTATGTGAGGGACCAGTCTCAGGGTCCAGTGATCCAGACCCAGCAGAAGTGTGTGTGAATGTGAGGCTTAGTGTGTGTGAGGGACCAGTCTCAGGGTCCAATGATCCAGACCCAGCTGAAGTGTGTTTGAATGTGAGTCTCAGTGTATGAGGGACCAGTCTCAGGATCCAGTGATCCAGACCCAGCTGAAGTGTATGTGAATGTGAGGCTCAGTGCGTGAGGGACCAGCCTCAGTGTCCAGTGATCCAGACCCAGCTGAAGTTTGTGTGAATGTGAGGCTCTGTGTGTGAGGGACCATCCTCAGTGTCCAGTGATCCAGACCCAGCTGAAGTTTGTGTGAATGTGAGGCTCAGTGTGTGAGGGACCAGTCTCAGGCTCCAGTGATCCAGACCCAGCTGAAGTGTGTGTCAATGTGAGGCTCAGTGTGTGAGCGACCAGTCTCAGGGTCCAGTGATCCAGACCCAGCTGAAGTGTGCGTGAATGTGAGACTCATTATGTGAGGGACCAGTCTCAGTGTCCAGTGTTCCAGACCCAGCTGAAGTGTTTGTGAATGTGAGGCTCAGTGTGTGAGGGATCAGTCTCAGGGATCAGTGATCCAGACCCAGCTGAAGTGTGTGTGAATGTGAGGCTCAGTGTGTGAGGAACCAATCTCAGAGTCCAGTAATCCAGACCCAGCTGAAGTGTGTGTGAATGTGAGGCTCAGTGTGTTAGGGACCAGTCTCAGTTTCCAGTGATCCAGCCCCAGCAGAAGTGAGTGTGAATGTGAGGCTCAGTGTGTGAGGGACCAGTCTCAGGGTCCAGTGATCCAGACCCTGCTGAAGTATGTGTGAATGTGAGGCTCAGTGTGTGAGGGACCAGCCTCAGGGTCCATTGATCCAGACCCAGCTGAAGTCTGTGTGAATGTGAGGCTCAGTGTGTGAGGGACCAGTCTCAGGGTCCAGTGATCCAGACCCAGCTGAAGTGTGTGGGAATGTGAGGCTCAGTGTGTGAGGGACCAGTCTCAGGGTCCAGTGTTCTAGACCCAGCTGAAGAGTGTGTGTGAATGTGAGGCTCAGTGTGTGAGGGACCAGTATCAGGGTCCAGTGTTCCAGACCCAGCTGAAGTGTGTGTGAATGTGAGGCTCAGTGTGTGAGGGACCAGTCTCAGGGTCCAGTGATCCAGACCCAGCTGAAGTGTGTGTGAATGTGAGACTCAGTGTGTGAGGGACCAGTCTCAGGGTCCAGTGATCCAGACCCAGCTGAAGTGTGTGTGAATGTGAGGCTCAGTGTGTGAGGGACCAGTCTCAGGATCCAGTGATCCAGACCCAGCTGAAGTGTGTGTGAATGTGAGGCTCAGTGTGTGAGAGACCAGTCTCAGGGTCCAGTGATCCAGACCCAGCAGAAGTGTGTGTGATTGTGAGGCTCAGTGTGTGAGGGACCAATCTCATGGTCTAGTGATCCAGACCCAGCTGAAGTGTGTGTGAATGTGAGGCTCAGTGTGTGAGGGACCAGTCTCAGGATCCAGTGATCCAAACACAGCTGAAGTATGTGTGAATGTGAGGCTCAGTGTGTGAGGGACCAGTCTCAGGGTCCAGTGATCCAGACCCAGCTGAAGTTTGTGTGAATGTGAGGCTCAGTGTGTGAGGGACCAGTCTCAGGGTCCAGTGATCCAGACCCAGCTGAAGTGTGTGTGAATGTGAGGCTCAGTGTGTGAGGGACCAGTCTCATGGTCCAGTGATCCAGACCCAGCTGAAGTGTGTGTGAATGTGAGGCTCAGTGTGTGAGGGACCAGCCTCAGGGTCCAGTGATCCAGACCCAGCTCAAGTGTGTGTGAAAGTGAGGCTCAGTATGTGAGGGACCAGTCTCAGGAACCAGTGATCCAGACCCAGCAGAAGTGTGTGTGAATGTGAGGCTTAGTGTGTGTGAGGGACCAGTCTCAGGGTCCAATGATCCAGACCCAGCTGAAGTGTGTTTGAATGTGAGTCTCAGTGTATGAGGGACCAGTCTCAGGATCCAGTGATCCAGACCCAGCTGAAGTGTATGTGAATGTGAGGCTCAGTGCGTGAGGGACCAGCCTCAGTGTCCAGTGATCCAGACCCAGCTGAAGTTTGTGTGAATGTGAGGCTCTGTGTGTGAGGGACCATCCTCAGTGTCCAGTGATCCAGACCCAGCTGAAGTTTGTGTGAATGTGAGGCTCAGTGTGTGAGGGACCAGTCTCAGGCTCCAGTGATCCAGACCCAGCTGAAGTGTGTGTGAATGTGAGGCTCAGTGTGTGAGCGACCAGTCTCAGGGTCCAGTGATCCAGACCCAGCTGAAGTGTGCGTGAATGTGAGGCTCAGTGTGTGAGGAACCAATCTCAGAGTCCAGTGTTCCAGACCCAGCTGAAGTGTGTGTGAATGTGAGGCTCAGTGTGTGAGGAATCAGTCTCAGGGATCAGTGATCCAGACCCAGCAGAAGTGAGTGTGAATGTGAGGCTCAGTGTGTGAGGGACCAGTCTCAGGGTCCAGTGATCCAGACCCAGCTGAAGTCTGTGTGAATGTGAGGCTCAGTGTGTGAGGGACCAGTCTCAGGGTCCAGTGATCCAGACCCAGCTGAAGTGTGTGTGAATGTGAGGCTCAGTGTGTGAGGGACCAGTCTCAGGGTCCAGTGTTCTAGACCCAGCTGAAGAGTGTGTGTGAATGTGAGGCTCAGTGTGTGAGGGACAAGTCTCAGGGTCCAGTGATCCAGACCCAGCTGAAGTGTTTGTGAATGTGAGGCTCAGTGTGTGAGGGACCAGCCTCAGGGTCCAGTGATCCAGACGCAGCTCAAGTGTGTGTGAAAGTGAGGCTCAGTATGTGAGGGACCAGTCTCAGGGTCCAGTGATCCAGACCCAGCAGAAGTGTGTGTGAATGTGAGGCTTAGTGTGTGTGAGGGACCAGTCTCAGGGTCCAATGATCCAGACCCAGCTGAAGTGTGTTTGAATGTGAGTCTCAGTGTATGAGGGACCAGTCTCAGGATCCAGTGATCCAGACCCAGCTGGAGTGTATGTGAATGTGAGGCTCAGTGCGTGAGGGACCAGCCTCAGTGTCCAGTGATCCAGACCCAGCTGAAGTTTGTGTGAATGTGAGGCTCTGTGTGTGAGGGACCATCCTCAGTGTCCAGTGATCCAGACCCAGCTGAAGTTTGTGTGAATGTGAGGCTCAGTGTGTGAGGGACCAGTCTCAGGCTCCAGTGATCCAGACCCAGCTGAAGTGTGTGTCAATGTGAGGCTCAGTGTGTGAGCGACCAGTCTCAGGGTCCAGTGATCCAGACCCAGCTGAAGTGTGCGTGAATGTGAGACTCATTATGTGAGGGACCAGTCTCAGTGTCCAGTGTTCCAGACCCAGCTGAAGTGTTTGTGAATGTGAGGCTCAGTGTGTGAGGGATCAGTCTCAGGGATCAGTGATCCAGACCCAGCTGAAGTGTGTGTGAATGTGAGGCTCAGTGTGTGAGGAACCAATCTCAGAGTCCAGTAATCCAGACCCAGCTGAAGTGTGTGTGAATGTGAGGCTCAGTGTGTTAGGGACCAGTCTCAGTTTCCAGTGATCCAGCCCCAGCAGAAGTGAGTGTGAATGTGAGGCTCAGTGTGTGAGGGACCAGTCTCAGGGTCCAGTGATCCAGACCCTGCTGAAGTATGTGTGAATGTGAGGCTCAGTGTGTGAGGGACCAGCCTCAGGGTCCATTGATCCAGATCCAGCTGAAGTCTGTGTGAATGTGAGGCTCAGTGTGTGAGGGACCAGTCTCAGGGTCCAGTGATCCAGACCCAGCTGAAGTGTGTGTGAATGTGAGGCTCAGTGTGTGAGGGACCAGTCTCAGGGTCCAGTGTTCTAGACCCAGCTGAAGAGTGTGTGTGAATGTGAGGCTCAGTGTGTGAGGGACAAGTCTCAGGGTCCAGTGATCCAGACCCAGCTGAAGTGTTTGTGAATGTGAGGCTCAGTGTGTGAGGGACCAGCCTCAGGGTCCAGTGATCCAGACGCAGCTGAAGTGTGTGTGAATGTGAGGCTCAGTGTGTGAGGGACCAGTCTAAGGGTCCAGTGATCCAGACCCAGCTGAAGTGTGTGTGAATGTGAGGTTAAGTGTGTGAGGGACCAGTCTCAGCGTCCAGTAATCCAGACCCAGCTGAAGTGTGTGTGAATGTGAGGCTCAGTGTGTGAGGGACCAGTCTCAGGATCCAGTGAACCAGACACAGCTGAAGTGTGTGTGAATGTGAGGCTCAGTGTGTGAGGGACCAGTCTCAGATTCCAGTGATCCAGACCCAGCTATAGTGTCTGTGAATGTGAGGCTCAGTGTGTGAGGGACCAGTCTCAGGGTCCAGTGATCCATCCCCAGCTGAAGTGTGTGTGAATGTAGGGCTCAGTGTGTGAGGGACCATTCTCAGGGTCCAGTGATCCAGACCCAGCTGAAGTGTTTGTGAATGTGAGGCTCAGTGTGTGAGGGACCAGCCTCAGGGTCCAGTGATCCAGACGCAGCTCAAGTGTGTGTGAAAGTGAGGCTCAGTATGTGAGGGACCAGTCTCAGGGTCCAGTGATCCAGACCCAGCAGAAGTGTGTGTGAATGTGAGGCTTAGTGTGTGTGAGGGACCAGTCTCAGGGTCCAATGATCCAGACCCAGCTGAAGTGTGTTTGAATGTGAGTCTCAGTGTATGAGGGACCAGTCTCAGGATCCAGTGATCCAGACCCAGCTGAAGTGTATGTGAATGTGAGGCTCAGTGCGTGAGGGACCAGCCTCAGTGTCCAGTGATCCAGACCCAGCTGAAGTTTGTGTGAATGTGAGGCTGTGTGTGTGAGGGACCATCCTCAGTGTCCAGTGATCCAGACCCAGCTGAAGTTTGTGTGAATGTGAGGCTCAGTGTGTGAGGGACCAGTCTCAGGCTCCAGTGATCCAGACCCAGCTGAAGTGTGTGTCAATGTGAGGCTCAGTGTGTGAGCGACCAGTCTCAGGGTCCAGTGATCCAGACCCAGCTGAAGTGTGCGTGAATGTGAGACTCATTATGTGAGGGACCAGTCTCAGTGTCCAGTGTTCCAGAACCAGCTGAAGTGTTTGTGAATGTGAGGCTCAGTGTGTGAGGGATCAGTCTCAGGGATCAGTGATCCAGACCCAGCTGAAGTGTGTGTGAATGTGAGGCTCAGTGTGTGAGGAACCAATCTCAGAGTCCAGTAATCCAGACCCAGCTGAAGTGTGTGTGAATGTGAGGCTCAGTGTGTGAGGGACCAGCCTCAGGGTCCATTGATACAGACCCAGCTGAAGTCTGTGTGAATGTGAGGCTCAGTGTGTGAGGGACCAGTCTCAGAGTCCAGTGATCCAGACCCAGCTGAAGTGTTTGTGAATGTGAGGCTCAGTGTGTGAGGGACCAGCCTCAGGGTCCAGTGATCCAGACGCAGCTGAAGTGTGTGTGAATGTGAGGCTCAGTGTGTGAGGGACCAGTCTAAGGGTCCAGTGATCCAGACCCAGCTGAAGTGTGTGTGAATGTGAGGTTAAGTGTCTGAGGGACCAGTCTCAGCGTCCAGTGATCCAGACCCAGCTGAAGTGTGTGTGAATGTGAGGCTCAGTGTGTGAGGGACCAGTCTCAGGATCCAGTGAACCAGACACAGCTGAAGTGTGTGTGAATGTGAGGCTCAGTGTGTGAGGGACCAGTCTCAGATTCCAGTGATCCAGACCCAGCTATAGTGTGTGTGAATGTGAGGCTCAGTGTGTGAGGGACCAGTCTCAGGGTCCAGTGATCCATCCCCAGCTGAAGTGTGTGTGAATGTAGGGCTCAGTGTGTGAGGGACCATTCTCAGGGTCCAGTGATCCAGACCCAGCTGAAGTGTGTGTGAAAGTGAGGCTCAGTGTGTGAGGAACCAGTCTCGAGGTCCAGTGATCCAGACCCAGCTGAAGTTTGTGTGAATGTGAGGCTCAGTGTGTGAGGGACCAGCTTCAGGGTCCAGTGAACCAGACCCAGCTGAAGTGTGTGTGAATGTGAGACTCAGTGTGTGAGGGACCAGTCTCAGGGTCCAGTGATCCAGACCCAGCTGAAGTGTGTGTGAATGTGAGGCTCAGTGTGTGAGGGACCAGTCTCAAGGTCCAGTGATCCAGACCCAGCAGAAGTTTGTGTGAATGTGAGGCTCAGTGTGTGAGGGACCAGTCTCAGGGTCCAGTGATCCAGACCCAGCTGAAGTGTATGTGAATGTGAGGTTCAGTGTTTGAGGGACCTGCCTCAGGGTCCAGTGATCCAGACCCAGCTGAAGTGTGTGTGAATGTGAGGCTCAGTGTGTGAGGGACCAGCCTCAGGGTCCAGTGATCCAGACCCAGCTGAAGTTTGTGTGAATGTGAGGCTCAGTGTGTGAGGGACCAGTATCAGGGTCCAGTGTTCCAGACCCAGCTGAAGTGTGTGTGAATGTGAGGCTCAGTGTGTGAGGGACCAGTCTCAGGGTCCAGTGATCCAGACCCAGCTGAAGTGTGTGTGAATGTGAGACTCAGTGTGTGAGGGACCAGTCTCAGGGTCCAGTGATCCAGACCCAGCTGAAGTGTGTGTGAATGTGAGGCTCAGTGTGTGAGGGACCAGTCTCAGGATCCAGTGATCCAGACCCAGCTGAAGTGTGTGTGAATGTGAGGCTCAGTGTGTGAGAGACCAGTCTCAGGGTCCAGTGATCCAGACCCAGCTGAAGTGTGTGTGATTGTGAGGCTCAGTGTGTGAGGGACCAATCTCATGGTCTAGTGATCCAGACCCAGCTGAAGTGTGTGTGAATGTGAGGCTCAGTGTGTGAGGGACCAGTCTCATGGTGCAGTGATTCAGACCCAGCTGAAGTGTGTGTGAATGTGAGGCTCATTGTGTGAGGGACCAGTCTCAGTTTCCAGTGATCCAGACCCAGCAGAAGTGAGTGTGAATGTGAGGCTCAGTGTGTGAGGGACCAGTCTCAGGGTCCAGTGATCCAGACCCTGCTGAAGTATGTGTGAATATGAGGCTCAGTGTGTGAGGGACCAGCCTCAGGGTCCATTGATCCAGACCCAGCTGAAGTCTCTGTGAATGTGAGGATCAGTGTGTGAGGGACCAGTCTCAGGGTCCAGTGATCCAGACCCAGCTGAAGTGTGTGTGAATGTGAGGCTCAGTGTGTGAGGGACCAGTCTCAGGGTCCAGTGTTCTAGACCCAGCTGAAGAGTGTGTGGGAATGTGAGGCTCAGTGTGTGAGGGACAAGTCTCAGGGTCCAGTGATCCAGACGCAGCTGAAGTGTTTGTGAATGTGAGGCTCAGTGTGTGAGGGACCAGCCTCAGGGTCCAGTGATCCAGACGCAGCTGAAGTGTGTGTGAATGTGAGGCTCAGTGTGTGAGGGACCAGTCTAAGGGTCCAGTGATCCAGACCCAGCTGAAGTGTGTGTGAATGTGAGGTTAAGTGTGTGAGGGACCAGTCTCAGCGTCCAGTGATCCAGACCCAGCTGAAGTGTGTGTGAATGTGAGGCTCAGTGTGTGAGGGACCAGTCTCAGGATCCAGTGATCCAGACACAGCTGAAGTGTGTGTGAATGTGAGGCTCAGTGTGTGAGGGACCAGTCTCAGATTCCAGTGATCCAGACCCAGCTGAAGTGTGTGTGAATGTGAGGCTCAGTGTGTGAGGGACCAGCCTCAGGTTCCAGTGATCCAGACCCAGCTGAAGTTTGTGTGAATGTGAGGCTCAGTGTGTGAGGGACCAGTATCAGGGTCCAGTGTTCCAGACCCAGCTGAAGTGTGTGTGAATGTGAGGCTCAGTGTGTGAGGGACCAGTCTCAGGGTCCAGTGATCCAGACCCAGCTGAAGTGTGTGTGAATGTGAGGCTCAGTGTGTGAGGGACCAGCCTCAGGGTCCAGTGAACCAGACCCAGCTGAAGTGTGTGTGAATGTGAGACTCAGTGTGTGAGGGACCAGTCTCAGGGTCCAGTGATCCAGACCCAGCTGACTTATGTGTGAATGTGAGGCTCAGTGTGTGAGAGACCAGTCTCAGGGTCCAGTGATCCAGACCCAGCTGAAGTGTGTGTGATTGTGAGGCTCAGTGTGTGAGGGACCAATCTCATGGTCTAGTGATCCAGACCCAGCTGAAGTGTGTGTGAATGTGAGGCTCAGTGTGTGAGGGACCAGTCTCAGGGTCCAGTGATCCAGACCCAGCTGAAGTATGTGTGAATGTGAGACTCAGTGTGTGAGGGACCAGTCTCAGGGTCCAGTGATCCAGACCCAGCTGAAGTGTGTGTGAATGTGAGGCTCAGTGTGTGAGGGACCAGTCTCAGGATCCAGTGATCCAGACCGAGCTGAAGTGTGTGTGAATGTGAGTCTCAGTGTGTGAGAGACCAGTCTCAGGGTCCAGTGATCCAGACCCAGCTGAAGTGTGTGTGATTGTGAGGCTCAGTGTGTGAGGGACCAGTCTCAGGGTCCAGTGATCCAGACCCAGCTGAAGTATGTGTGAATGTGAGGCTCAGTGTGTGAGGGACCAGTCTCAGGGTCCAGTGATCCAGACCCAGCTGAAGTTTGTGTGAATGTGAGGCTCAGTGTGTGAGGGACCAGTCTCAGGGTCCAGTGATCCAGACCCAGCTGAAGTGTGTGTGAATGTGAGGCTCAGTGTGTGAGGGACCAGTCTCATGGTCCAGTGATCCAGACCCTGCTGAAGTGTGTGTGAATGTGAGGCTCAGTGTGTGAGAGACCAGCCTCAGGGTCCAGTGATCCAGACCCAGCTCAAGTGTGTGTGAATGTGAGGCTCAGTATATGAGGGACCAGTCTCAGGATCCAGTGATCCAGACCCAGCAGAAGTGTGTGTGAATGTGAGGCTTAGTGTGTGTGAGGGACCAGTCTCAGGGTCCAATGATCCAGACCCAGCTGAAGTGTGTTTGAATGTGAGTCTCAGTGTATGAGGGACCAGTCTCAGGATCCAGTGATCCAGACCCAGCTGAAGTGTGTGTGAATGTGAGGCTCAGTGCGTGAGGGACCAGCCTCAGGGTCCAGTGATCCAGACCCAGCTGAGGTTTGTGTGAATGTGAGGCTCAGTGTGTGAGGGACCATCCTCAGTGTCCAGTGATCCAGACCCAGCTGAAGTTTGTTTGAATGTGAGGCTCAGTGTGTGAGGGACCAGTCTCAGGCTCCAGTGATCCAGACCCAGCTGAAGTGTGTGTGAATGTGAGGCTCAGTGTGTTAGCGACCAGTCTCAGGGTCCAGTGATCCAGACCCAGCTGAAGTGTGCGTGAATGTGAGGCTCAGTATGTGAGGGACCAGTCTCAGTGTCCAGTGTTCCAGACCCAGCTGAAGTGTGTGTGAATGTGAGGCTCAGTGTGTGAGGGACCAGTCTCAGGGATCAGTGATCCAGACCCAGCTGAAGTGTGTGTGAATGTGAGGCTCAGTGTGTGAGGAACCAATCTCAGAGTCCAGTAATCCAGACCCAGCTGAAGTGTGTGTGAATGTGAGGCTCAGTGTGTTAGGGACCAGTCTCAGTTTCCAGTGATCCAGACCCAGCAGAAGTGAGTGTGAATGTGAGGCTCAGTGTGTGAGGGACCAGTCTCAGGGTCCAGTGATCCAGACCCTGCTGAAGTATGTGTGAATGTGAGGCTCAGTGTGTGAGGGACCAGACTCAGGGTCCCTTGATCCAGACCCAGCTGATGTCTGTGTGAATGTGAGGCTCAGTGTGTGAGGGACCAGTCTCAGAATCCAGTGATCCAGACCCAGCTGAAGTGTGTGTGAATGTGAGGCTCAGTGTGTGAGGGACCAGTCTCAGGGTCCAGTGTTCTAGATCCAGCTGAAGAGTGTGTGTGAATGTGAGGCTCAGTGTGTGAGGGACAAGTCTCAGGGTCCAGTGATCCAGTCCCAGCTGAAGTGTTTGTGAATGTGAGGCTCAGTGTGTGAGGGACCAGCCTCAGGCTCCAGTGATCCAGACGCAGCTGAAGTGTGTGTGAATGTGTGGCTCAGTGTGTGAGGGACCAGTCTAAGGGTCCAGTGATCCAGACCCAGCTGAAGTGTGTGTGAATGTGAGGTTAAGTGTGTGAGGGACCAGTCTCAGCGTCCAGTGATCCAGACCCAGCTGAAGTGTGTGTGAATGTGAGGCTCAGTGTGTGAGGGACCAGTCTCAGGATCCAGTGATCCAGACACAGCTGAAGTGTGTGTGAATGTGAGGCTCAGTGTGTGAGGGACCAGTCTCAGATTCCAGTGATCCAGACCCAGCTGAAGTGTGTGTGAATGTGAGGCTCAGTGTGTGAGGGACCAGTCTCAGGGTCCAGTGATGCATCCCCAGCTGAAGTGTGTGTGAATGTAGGGCTCAGTGTGTGAGGGACCATTCTCAGGGTCCAGTGATCCAGACCCAGCTGAAGTGTGTGTGAAAGTGAGGCTCAGTGTGTGAGGAACCAGTCTCAGGGTCCAGTGATCCAGACCCAGCTGAAGTGTGTGTGAATGTGAGGCTCAGTGTGTGAGGGACCAGCCTCAGGGTCCAGTGAACCAGACCCAGCTGAAGTGTGTGTGAATGTGAGACTCAGTGTGTGAGGGACCAGTCTCAGGGTCCAGTGATCCAGACCCAGCTGAAGTGTGTGTGAATGTGAGGCTCAGTGTGTGAGGGACCAGTCTCAAGGTCCAGTGATCCAGACCCAGCAGAAGTTGTGTGAATGTGAGGCTCAGTGTGTGAGCGACCAGTCTCAGGGTCCAGTGATCCAGACCCAACTGAAGTGTATGTGAATGTGAGGTTCAGTGTGTGAGGGACCTGCCTCAGGGTCCAGTGATCCAGACCCAGCTGAAGTGTGTGTGAATGTGAGGCTCAGTGTGTGAGGGACCAGCCTCAGGGTCCAGTGATCCAGACCCAGCTGAAGTTTGTGTGAATGTGAGGCTCAGTGTGTGAGGGACCAGTATCAGGGTCCAATGTTCCAGACCCAGCTGAAGTGTGTGTGAATGTGAGGCTCAGTGTATGAGGGACCAGTCTCAGGGTCCAGTGATCCAGACCCAGCTGAAGTGTGTGTGAATGTGAGACTCAGTGTGTGAGGGACCAGTCTCAGGTTCCTGTGATCCAGACTCAGCTGAAGTATGTGTGAATGTGAGGATCAGTGTGTGAGGGATCAGCCTCAGGGTCCAGTGATCCAGACCCAGCTGCAATGTATGTGAATGTGAGGCTCAATATGTGAGGGACCAGCCTCAGGGTCCAGTGATCCAGACCCAGCTCAAGTGTGTGTGAATGTGAGGCTCAGTATATGAGGGACCAGTCTCAGGATCCAGTGATACAGACCCAGCAGAAGTGTGTGTGAATGTGAGGCTTAGTGTGTGTGAGGGACCAGTCTCAGGGTCCAATGATCCAGACTCAGCTGAAGTGTGTTTGAATGTGAGTCTCAGTGTATGAGGGAATAGTCTCAGGATCCAGTGATCCAGACCCAGCTGAAGTGTGTGTGAATGTGAGGCTCAGTGCGTGAGGGACCAGCCTCAGGGTCCAGTGATCCAGACCCAGCTGAGGTTTGTGTGAATGTGAGGCTCAGTGTGTGAGGGACCATCCTCAGTGTCCAGTGATCCAGACCCAGCTGAAGTTTGTGTGAATGTGAGGCTCAGTGTGTGAGGGACCATTCTCAGGCTCCAGTGATCCAGACCCAGCTGAAGTTTGTGTGAATGTGAGGCTCAGTGTGTTAGCGACCAGTCTCAGGGTCCAGTGATCCAGACCCAGCTGAAGTGTGCGTGAATGTGAGGCTCAGTATGTGAGGGACCAGTCTCAGTGTCCAGTGTTCCAGACCCAGCTGAAGTGTGTGTGAATGTGAGGCTCAGTGTGTGAGGGACCAGTCTCAGGGATCAGTGATCCAGACCCAGCTGAAGTGTGTGTGAATGTGAGGCTCAGTGTGTGAGGAACCAATCTCAGAGTCCAGTAATCCAGACCCAGCTGAAGTGTGTGTGAATGTGAGGCTCAGTGTTTTAGGGACCAGTCTCAGTTTCCAGTGATCCAGACCCAGCAGAAGTGAGTGTGAATGTGAGGCTCAGTGTGTGAGGGACCAGTCTCAGGGTCCAGTGATGCAGACCCTGCTGAAGTATGTGTGAATGTGAGGCTCAGTGTGTGAGGGACCAGACTCAGGGTCCCTTGATCCAGACCCAGCTGAAGTCTGTGTGAATGTGAGGCTCAGTGTGTGAGGGACCAGTCTCAGAATCCAGTGATCCAGACCCAGCTGAAGTGTGTGTGAATGTGAGGCTCAGTGTGTGAGGGACCAGTCTCAGGGTCCAGTGTTCTAGATCCAGCTGAAGAGTGTGTGTGAATGTGAGGCTCAGTGTGTGAGGGACAAGTCTCAGGGTCCAGTGATCCAGACCCAGCTGAAGTGTTTGTGAATGTGAGGCTCAGTGTGTGAGGGACCAGTCTCAGCGTCCAGTGATCCAGACCCAGCTGAAGTGTGTGTGAATGTGAGGCTCAGTGTGTGAGGGACCAGTCTCAGGGTCCAGTGATCCATCCCCAGCTGAAGTGTGTGTGAATGTAGGGATCAGTGTGTGAGGGACCATTCTCAGGGTCCAGTGATCCATCCCCAGCTGAAGTGTGTGTGAATGTAGGGATCAGTGTGTGAGGGACCATTCTCAAGGTCCAGTGATCCAGACCCAGCAGATGTTGTGTGAATGTGAGGCTCAGTGTGTGAGCGACCAGTCTCAGGGTCCAGTGATCCAGACCCAACTGAAGTGTATGTGAATGTGAGGTTCAGTGTGTGAGGGACCTGCCTCAGGGTCCAGTGATCCAGACCCAGCTGAAGTGTGTGTGAATGTGAGGCTCAGTGTGTGAGGGACCAGCCTCAGGGTCCAGTGATCCAGACCCAGCTGAAGTTTGTGTGAATGTGAGGCTCAGTGTGTGAGGGACCAGTATCAGGGTCCAATGTTCCAGACCCAGCTGAAGTGTGTGTGAATGTGAGGCTCAGTGTGTGAGGGACCAGTCTCAGGGTCCAGTGATCCAGACCCAGCTGAAGTGTGTGTGAATGTGAGACTCAGTGTGTGAGGGACCAGTCTCAGGTTCCTGTGATCCAGACTCAGCTGAAGTGTGTGTGAATGTGAGGATCAGTGTGTGAGGGATCAGCCTCAGGGTCCAGTGATCCAGACCCAGCTGCAATGTATGTGAATGTGAGGCTCAATATGTGAGGGACCAGCCTCAGGGTCCAGTGATCCAGACCCAGCTGAAGTGTGTGTGAATGTGAGGCTCAGTGTGTGAGGGACCAGTCTCAGGGTCCAGTGATCCAGACCCAGCTGAAGTGTGTGTGAATGTGAGGCTCAGTGTGTGATGGACTAGTCTCAGGGTCCATTGATCCAGACCCAGCTGAAGTGTGTGTGAATGTAAGGCTCAGTGTGTGAGGGACCATTCTCAGGGTCCAGTGATCCAGACCCAGCTGAAGTATATGTGAATGTGAGGCTCAGTGTGTGAGGGACCAGTCTCAGGGTCCAGTGATCCAGACTCAGCTGAAGTGTGTGTGAATGTGAGGATCAGTGTGTGAGGGATCAGCCTCAGGGTCCAGTGATCCAGATCCAGCTGAAGTGTGTGTGAATGTGAGGCTCAGTGTGTGAGGGACCAATCTCAGGGTCCAGTGATCCAGACCAAGCTGAAGTGTGTGTGAATGTGAGGCTCAGTGTATGAGGGGCCACCCTCAGGGTCCAGTGATCCAGACCCAGCTGAAGTGTGTGTGAATGTGAGGCTCAGTGTGTGAGGGACCAGCCTCAGGGTCCAATGATCCAGACCCAGCTGAAGTGTGTGTGAATGTGAGGCTCAGTGTGTGAGGGACCAGTCTCAGGGTCCAGTCATCCAGACCCAGCTGAAGTGTGTGTGAATGTGAGGCTCAGTGTGTGAGGGACCAGCCTCAGGGTCCAGTGATCCAGACTCAGCTGAAGTGTGTGTGAATGTGAGGATAAGTGTGTGAGGGATCAGCAGCCTCAGGGTCTCGTGATCCAGACCCAGCTGAAGTGTGTGTGAATGTGAGGCTCAGTGTGTGAGGGACCAGTCTCAGGGTCCATTGATCCAGACCCAGCTGAATGTGTGTGAATGTAAGGCTCAGTGTGTGAGGGACCATTCTCAGGGTCCAGTGATACAGACCCAGCTGAAGTGTGTGTGAATGTGAGGCTCAGTGTGTGAGGGACCAGTCTCAGGGTCCATTGATCCAGACCCAGCTGAAGTGTGTGTGAATGTAAGGCTCAGTGTGTGAGGGACTAGCCTCAGGGTCCAGTGATCCAGACCCAGCTGAAGTGTGTGTGAATATGAGGCTCAGTGTGTGAGGGACCAGTCTCAGGGTCCTGTGATCCAGACTCTGCTGAAGTGTGTGTGAATGTGAGGCTCAGTTTGTGAGGGACCAGTCTCAGGGTCCAGTGATCCTGACCCATCTGAAGTGTGTGTGAATGTGAGGCTCAGTGTGTGAGGGACCAGTCTCAGGGCCCAGTGATCCAGACCCAGCTGAATGTGTGTGAATGTAAGGCTCAGTGTGTGAGGGACCATTCTCAGGGTCCAGTGATACAGACCCAGCTGAAGTGTGTGTGAATGTGAGGCTCAGTGTGTGAGGGACCAGTCTCAGGGTCCATTGATCCAGACCCAGCTGAAGTGTGTGTGAATGTAAGGCTCAGTGTGTGAGGGACTAGCCTCAGGGTCCAGTGATCCAGACCCGGCTGAAGTGTGTGTGAATGTGAGGCTCATTGTGTGAGGGACCAGTCTCAGGGTCCAGTGATCCAGACCCAGCTGAAGTGTGTGTGAATGTGAGTCTCAGTTTGTGAGGGACCAGTCTCAGGGTCCAGTGATCCTGACCCATCTGAAGTGTGTGTGAATGTGAGGCTCAGTGTGTGAGGGACCAGTCTCAGGGCACAGTGATCCAGACCCAGCTGGACTGTGTGTGAATGTGAGGCACAGTATGTAAGGGACCAGCCTCAGGGTCCAGTGATCCAGGCCCTGCTGACGTGTGTGTGAATGTGAGGCTCAGTGTGTGAGGGACCAGTCTCAGGTCCAGTGATCCAGACCCCGCTGTCGTGTGTGTGAATATGAGGCTCAGTGTGTGAGGGACCAGTCTCAGTCTCTAGTGATCCAGACCCAGCTGAAGTCTGTGTGAATGTGAGGCTCAGTGTGTGAGGGACCAGTCTCAGGGTCCAGTGATCCAGACCCAGCTGAAGTGTGTGTGAATGTGAGGCTCAGTGTCTGAGGGACCAGCCTCAGGGTCCAGTGATCCAGACCCAGCTGAAGTGTGTGTGAATGTGAGGCTCAGTGTGTGAGGAACAGCCTCAGGGTCCAGTGATCCAGACCCAGCTGCAGTATGTGTGAATGTGAGGCTCAGTGTGTGAGGGACCAGTCTCAGGCTCCAGTGATCCAGACCCAGCTGAAGTGGGTGTGAATGTGAGGCTCAGTGTGTGAGGGACCAGTCTCAGGGTCCAGTGATCCATACCCAGCTGAAGTGTGTGTGAATGTGAGGCTCAGTGTGTGAGAGACCAGTCTCAGGGTCCAGTGATCCAGACCCAGCTGAAGTGTGTGTGAATGTGAGGCTCAGTGTGTGAGGAACCAGCCTCAGGGTCCAGTGATCCAGACCCAGCTGAAGTTTGTGTGAATGTGAGGCTCAGTGTGTGAGGGCCCAGCCTCAGTGTCCAGTGATCCAGACCCAGCTGAAGTTTGTGTGAATGTGAGGCTCTGTGTGTGAGGGACCAGTCTCAGGGTCCAGTGATCCAGACCCAGCTGAAGTGTGTGTGAATGTGAGGCTCAGTGTGTGAGCGACCAGTTTCAGGATCCAGTGATCTAGACCCAGCTGAAGTGTGTGTGAATGTGAGGCTCAGTATGTGAGGGACCAGTCTCAGTGTCCAGTGATCCAGACCCAGCTGAAGTGTGTGTGAATGTGAGGCTCAGTGTGTTAGGGACCAGTCTCAGGGATCAGTGATCCAGACCCAGCTAAAGTGTGTGTGAATGTGAGGCTCAGTGTGTGAGGGACCAATCTCAGAGTCCAGTAATCCAGACCCAGCTGAAGTGTGTGTGAATGTGAGGCTCAGTGTGTGAGTGACCAGTCTCAGTTTCCAGTGATCCAGACCCAGCAGAAGTGAGTGTGAATGTGAGGCTCAGTGTGTGAGGGACCAGTCTCAGGGTCCAGTGATCCAGACCCAGCTGAAGTATGTGTGAATGTGAGGCTCAGTGTGTGAGGGACCAGCCTCAGGGTCCATTGATCCAGACCCAGCTGAAGTCTGTATGAATGTGAGGCTCAGTGTGTGAGGGACCAGTCTCAGGGTCCAGTGATCCAGACCCAGCTGAAGTATGTGTGAATGTGACGCTCAGTGTGTGAGGGACCAGTCTCAGGGTCCAGTGTTCCAGACCCAGCTGAAGTGTGTGTGAATGTAAGGCTCCGTGTGTGACGGACCAGTCTCAGGGTCCAGTGATCCAGACCCAGCTGAAGAGTGTGTGTGAATGTGAGGCTCAGTGTGTGAGGGACAAGTCTCAGGGTCCAGTGATCCAGACCCAGCTGAAGTGTTTGTGAATGTGAGGCTCAGTGTGTGAGGGATCAGCCTCAGGGTCCAGTGATCCAGATGCAGCTGAAGTGTTTGTGAATGTGAGGCTCAGTGTGTGAGGGACCAGTCTAAGGGTCCAGTGATCCAGACCCAGCTGAAGTGTGTGTGAATGTGAGGTTAAGTGTGTGAGGGACCAGTCTCAGCGTCCAGTGATCCAGACCCAGCTGAAGTGTGTGTGAATGTAGGGCTCAGTGTGTGAGGGACCATTCTCAGGGTCCAGTGATCCAGACCCAGCTGAAGTGTGTGTGAATGTGAGGCTCAGTGTGTGAGGAACCAGCCTCAGGGTCCAGTGAACCAGACCCAGCTGAAGTGTGTGTGAATGTGAAACTCAGTGTGTGAGGGACCAGTCTCAGGGTCCAGTGATCCAGACCCAGCTGAAGTGTGTGTGAATGTGAGGCTCAGTGTGTGAGGGACCAGTCTCAAGGTCCAGTGATCCAGACCCAGCTGAAGTGTGTGTGAATGTGAGGCTCAGTGTGTGAAGGACCAGCCTCAGGGTCCAGTGATCCAGACCGAGCTGAAGTGTGTGTGAATGTGAGGCTCAGTGTGTGAGGTACCAGTCTAATGGTGCAGTGATTCAGACCCAGCTGAAGTGTGTGTGAATGTGATGCTCAGTGTGTGAGGGACCAGTCTCAGGGTCCAGTGATCCAGACCGAGCTGAAGTGTGTGTGAATGTGAGGCTCAGTGTGTGAGGGACCAGTCTCAGGATCCAGTGATCCAGACCCAGCTGAAGTGTGTGTGAATGTAAGGCTTAGTGTGTGAGGGACCAGTCTCAGGGTCCAGTGATCCAGATCCAGCTGAAGTGTGTGTGAATGTGAGGCTCAGTGTGTGAGGGACCAGTCTCAGGGTACAGTGATCCAGACCCAGCTGAAGAGTGTGTGAATGTAGGGCTCAGTGTGTGAGGGACCAGTCTCAGGGTCCAGTGATCCAGACCCAGCTGAAGTGTGTGTGAATGTGAGGCTCAGTGTGTGAGGGACCAGCCTCAGGGTCCAGTGATACAGACGCAGCTGAAGTGTGTGTGAATGTGAGGCTCAGTGCGTGAGGGACCAGTCTCAGGGTCCAGTGATCCAGACCCAGCAGAAGTTTGTGTGAATGTGAGGCTCAGTGTGTGAGAGACCAGTCTCAGGGTCCAGTGATCCAGACCCAGCTGAAGTGTATGTGAATGTGAGGTTCAGTGTGTGAGGGACCTGCCTCAGGGTCCAGTGATCCAGACCCAGCTGAAGTGTGTGTGAATGTGAGGCTCAGTGTGTGAGGGACCAGCCTCAGGGTCCAGTGATCCAGACCCAGCTGAAGTTTGTGTGAATGTGAGGCTCAGTGTGTGAGGGACCAGTATCAGGGTCCAGTGTTCCAGACCCAGCTGAAGTGTGTGTGAATGTGAGGCTCAGTGTGTGAGGGACCAGTCTCAGGGTCCAGTGATCCAGACCCAGCTGAAGTGTGTGTGAATGTGAGACTCAGTGTGTGAGGGACCAGTCTCAGTGTCCAGTGATCCAGACCCAGCTGAAGTTTGTGTGAATGTGAGGCTCAGTGTGTGAGAGACCAGTCTCAGGGTCCATTGATCCAGACCCAGCTGAAGTGTGTGTGATTGTGAGGCTCAGTGTGTGAGGGACCAGTCTCAGGGTCCAGTGATCCAGACCCAGCTGAAGTGTGTGTGAATGTGAGGCTCAGTGTGTGAGGGACCAGTCTCATGGTCCAGTGATCCAGACCCAGCTGAAGTGTGTGTGAATGTGATGCTCAGTGTGTGAGGGACCAGCCTCAGTGTCCAGTGATCCAGACCCAGCTCAAGTGTGTGTGAATGTGAGGCTCAGTATGTGAGGGACCAGTCTCAGGATCCAGTGATCCAGACCCAGCAGAAGTGTGTGTGAATGTGAGGCTTAGTGTGTGTGAGGGACCAGTCTCAGGGTCCAATGATCCAGACCCAGCTGAAGTGTGTTTGAATGTGAGTTTCAGTGTATGAGGGACCAGTCTCAGGATCCAGTGATCCAGACCCAGCTGAAGTGTGTGTGAATGTGAGGCTCAGTGTGTGAGGGACCAGCCTCAGGGTCCAGTGATCCAGACCCAGCTGAAGTTTGTGTGAATGTGAGGCTCAGTGTGTGAGGGACCATCCTCAGTGTCCAGTGATCCAGACCCAGCTGAATTTTGTGTGAATGTGAGGCTCAGTGTGTGAGGGACCAGTCTCAGGCTCCAGTGATCCAGACCCAGCTGAAGTGTGTGTGAATGTGAGGCTCAGTGTGTGAGGGACCAGTCTCAGGGATCAGTGATCCAGACCCAGCTGAAGTGTGTGTGAATGTGAGGCTCAGTGTGTGAGGGACCAGTCTCAGTGTCCTGTGATCCAGACTCAGCTGAAGTGTGTGTGAATGTGAGGATAAATGTGTGAGGGATCAGACTCAGTTCCAGTGATCCAGACCCAGCTGAAATGTATGTGAATGTGAGGCTCAATATGTGAGGGTCCAGCCTCAGGGTCCAATGATCCAGACCCAGCTGAAGTGTGTGTGAATGTGAGGCTCAGTGTGTGAGGGACCAGTCTCAGGGTCCAGTGATCCAGACCCAGCTGAAGTGTGCGTGAATGTGAGGCTCAGTGTGTGAGGGACTAGTCTCAGGGTCCATTGATCCAGACCCAGCTGAAGTTTGTCTGAATGTGAGGCTCTTTGTGAGGGACCAGCCTCAGGGTCCAGTGATACAGACTCAGCTGAAGTGTGTGTGAATGTGAGGCTCGGTGTGTGAGGGACCAGCCTCAGGGTCCAGTGATCCAGACCCAGCTGAAGTGTGTTTGAATATGAGGCTCAGTGTGTGAGGGACCAGTCTCAGGATCCATTGATCCAGACCCAGCTGACGTGTGTGTGAATGTGAGGCTCAGTGTGTGAGGGACCAGTCTCAGGGTCCAGTGATCCAGACCTAGCTGAAGTGTGTGTGAATGTGAGGCTCGGTGTGTGAGGGACCAGCCTCAGGTTCCAGTGATCCAGACTCAGCTGAAGTGTGTGTGAATGTGAGGATTAGTGTGTGAGGGATCAGCAGCCTCAGGGTCTCGTGATCCAGATCCAGCTGAAGTGTGTGTGAATGTGAGGCTCAGTGTATGAGGGACCAGTCTCAGGGTCCAGTGATCCAGACCCAGCTGAAGTGTGTGTGAATGTGAGGCTCAGTGTGTGAGGGGCAAGTCTCAGGGTCCAGTGATCCAGACCCAGCTGAAGTGTGTGTGAATGTGAGGCTCAGTGTGTGAGGGACCAGTCTCAGGGTCGAGTGATCCAGACCCAGCTGAAGTGTGTGTGAATGTGAGGCTCAGTGTGTGAGGGACCAGTCTCAGAGTCCAATGATCCAGACCCAGCTGAAGTGTGTGTGAATGTGTGGCTCAGTGTGTGAGGGACCAGTCTCAGGGTCCACTGATCCAGACCCAGCTGAAGTGTGTGTGAATGTAAGGCTAAGTGTGTGAGGGACCATTCTCAGGGTCCAGTGATCCAGACCCAGCTGAAGTGTGTGTGAATGTGAGGCTCAGTGTGTGAGGGACCAGTCTCAGGGTCCAGTGATCCAGACCCAGCTGAAGTGTGTGTGAATGTGAGGCTCAGTGTGTGAGGGACCAGTCTCAGGGTCCAGTGATCCAGCCCCAGCTGAAGTGTGTGTGAATGTAGGGCTCAGTGTGTGAGGGACCATTCTCAGGGTCCAGTGATCCAGACCCAGCTGAAGTGTGTGTGAATGTGAGGCTCAATGTGTGAGGAACCAGTCTCAGGGTCCAGTGATCCAGCCCCAGCTGAAGTGTGTGTGAATGTAGGGCTCAGTGTGTGAGGGACCATTCTCAGGGTCCAGTGATCCAGACCCAGCTGAAGTGTGTGTGAATGTGAGGCTCAGTGTGTGAGGGACCAGCCTCAGGGTCTAGTGAACCAGACCCAGCTGAAGTGTGTGTGAATGTGAGACAAAGTGTGTGAGGGACCAGTCTCACGGTCCAGTGATCCAGACCCAGCTGAAGTGTGTGTGAATGTGAGGCTCAGTGTGTGAGGGACCAGTCTCAAGGTCCAGTGATCCAGACCCAGCTGTATTGTGTATGAATGTGAGGCTCAGTGTGTGAGGAACCAGTCTCAGGGTCGAGTGATCCAGACCCAGCTGAAGTGTGTGTGAATGTGAGGCTCAGTGTGTGAGGGACCATTCTCAGGGTCCAGTGATCCAGACCCAGCTGAAGTGTGCGTGAATGTGAGGCTCAGTGTGTGAGGGACTAGTCTCAGGGTCCATTGATCCAGACCCAGCTGAAGTTTGTCTGAATGTGAGGCTCTTTGTGAGGGACCAGCCTCAGGGTCCAGTGATACAGACTCAGCTGAAGTGTGTGTGAATGTGAGGCTCGGTGTGTGAGGGACCAGCCTCAGGGTCCAGTGATCCAGACCCAGCTGAAGTGTGTTTGAATATGAGGCTCAGTGTGTGAGGGACCAGTCTCAGGATCCATTGATCCAGACCCAGCTGACGTGTGTGTGAATGTGAGGCTCAGTGTGTGAGGGACCAGTCTCAGGGTCCAGTGATCCAGACCTAGCTGAAGTGTGTGTGAATGTGAGGCTCGGTGTGTGAGGGACCAGCCTCAGGTTCCAGTGATCCAGACTCAGCTGAAGTGTGTGTGAATGTGAGGATTAGTGTGTGAGGGATCAGCAGCCTCAGGGTCTCGTGATCCAGATCCAGCTGAAGTGTGTGTGAATGTGAGGCTCAGTGTATGAGGGACCAGTCTCAGGGTCCAGTGATCCAGACCCAGCTGAAGTGTGTGTGAATGTGAGGCTCAGTGTGTGAGGGGCAAGTCTCAGGGTCCAGTGATCCAGACCCAGCTGAAGTGTGTGTGAATGTGAGGCTCAGTGTGTGAGGGACCAGTCTCAGGGTCGAGTGATCCAGACCCAGCTGAAGTGTGTGTGAATGTGAGGCTCAGTGTGTGAGGGACCAGTCTCAGAGTCCAATGATCCAGACCCAGCTGAAGTGTGTGTGAATGTGTGGCTCAGTGTGTGAGGGACCAGTCTCAGGGTCCACTGATCCAGACCCAGCTGAAGTGTGTGTGAATGTAAGGCTAAGTGTGTGAGGGACCATTCTCAGGGTCCAGTGATCCAGACCCAGCTGAAGTGTGTGTGAATGTGAGGCTCAGTGTGTGAGGGACCAGTCTCAGGGTCCAGTGATCCAGACCCAGCTGAAGTGTGTGTGAATGTGAGGCTCAGTGTGTGAGGGACCAGTCTCAGGGTCCAGTGATCCAGCCCCAGCTGAAGTGTGTGTGAATGTAGGGCTCAGTGTGTGAGGGACCATTCTCAGGGTCCAGTGATCCAGACCCAGCTGAAGTGTGTGTGAATGTGAGGCTCAATGTGTGAGGAACCAGTCTCAGGGTCCAGTGATCCAGCCCCAGCTGAAGTGTGTGTGAATGTAGGGCTCAGTGTGTGAGGGACCATTCTCAGGGTCCAGTGATCCAGACCCAGCTGAAGTGTGTGTGAATGTGAGGCTCAGTGTGTGAGGGACCAGCCTCAGGGTCTAGTGAACCAGACCCAGCTGAAGTGTGTGTGAATGTGAGACAAAGTGTGTGAGGGACCAGTCTCACGGTCCAGTGATCCAGACCCAGCTGAAGTGTGTGTGAATGTGAGGCTCAGTGTGTGAGGGACCAGTCTCAAGGTCCAGTGATCCAGACCCAGCTGTATTGTGTATGAATGTGAGGCTCAGTGTGTGAGGAACCTGTCTCAGGGTCGAGTGATCCAGACCCAGCTGAAGTGTGTGTGAATGTGAGGCTCAGTGTGTGAGGGACCAGTCTCAGGGTCCAGTGATCCAGACCCAGCTGGAGTGTGTGTTAATGTGAGGCTCGGTGTGTGCGGGACCAGTCTCAGGGTCCAGTGATCCAGACCCAGTTGAAGTGTGTGTGAATGTGAGGCTCAGTGTGTGAGGGACCAGCCTCAGGGTCCAGTGATCCAGACCCAGCTGAAGTGTGTGTGAATATGAGGCTCAGTGTGTGAGGGACCAGTCTCATGGTGCAGTGATTCAGACCCAGCTGAAGTGTGTGTGAATGTGAGGCTCAGTGTGTGAGGGACCAGTCTCAGGGTCCAGTGATCCAGACCCAGCTGAAGTGTGTGTGAATGTGAGGCTCAGTATGTGAGGGACCAGTCTCAGGGTCCAGTGATCCAGACCTAGCTGAAGTATGTGTGAATGTGAGGCTTAGTGTGTTAGGGACCAGCCTCAGGGTCCAGTGATCCAGACACAGCTGAAGTGTGTGTGAATGTGAGGCTCAGTGTGTGAGGGACCAGTCTCAGGGTACAGTGATCCAGACCCTGCTGAAGTGTGTGTGAATGTTGGGCTCAGTGTGTGAGGGACCAGTCTCACGGTCCAGTGATACAGACCCAGCTGAAGTGTGTGTGAATGTGAGGCTCAGTGTGTGAGGGACCAGCCTCAGGGTCCAGTGATACAGACGCAGCTGAAGTGTGTGTGAATGTGAGGCTCAATGTGTGAGGGACCAGTCTCAGGGTCCAGTGATCCAGACATAGCTGAAGTGTGTCTGAATGTGAGGCTCAGTGTGTGAGGGACCAGCCTCAGGTTCCAGTGATCCAGACTCAGCTGAAGTGTGTGTGAATGTGAGGATTAGTGTGTGAGGGATCAGCAGCCTCAGGGTCTCGTGATCCAGACCCAGCTGAAGTGTGTGTGAATGTGAGGCTCAGTGTGTGAGGGGCAAGTCTCAGGGTCCAGTGATCCAGACCCAGCTGAAGTGTGTGTGAATGTGAGGCTCAGTGTGTGAGGGACCAGTCTCAGGGTCTAGTGATCCAGACCCAGCTGAAGTGTGTGTGAATGTGAGGCTCAGTGTGTGAGGGACCAGTCTCAGGGTCCAGTGATCCAGACCCAGCTGAAGTGTGTGTGAATGTGAGGCTCAGTGTGTGAGGGACCAGTCTCAGGGTCCATTGATCCAGACCCAGCTGAAGTGTGTGTGAATGTAAGCTAAGTGTGTGAGGGACCATTCTCAGGGTCCAGTGATCCAGGCCCAGCTGAAGTGTGTGTGAATGTGAGGCTCAGTGTGTGAGGGACCAGTCTCAGGGTCCTGTGATCCAGACTCAGCTGAAGTGTGTGTGAATGTGAGGATAAATGTGTGAGGGATCAGACTCAGGTTCCAGTGATCCAGACCCAGCTGAAATGTATGTGAATGTGAGGCTCAATATGTGAGGGTCCAGCCTCAGGGTCCAATGATCCAGACCCAGCTGAAGTGTGTGTGAATGTGAGGCTCAGTGTGTGAGGGACCAGTCTCAGGGTCCAGTGATCCAGACCCAGCTGAAGTGTGTGTGAATGTGAGGCTCAGTGTGTGAGGGACTAGTCTCAGGGTCCATTGATCCAGACCCAGCTGAAGTGTGTGTGAATGTAAGGCGCAGTGTGTGAGGGACCATTCTCAGGGTCCAGTGATCCAGAACCAGCTGAAGTGTGTGTGAATGTGAGGCTCAGTGTGTGAGGGACTAGTCTCAGGGTCCTGTGATCCAGACTCAGCTGAAGTGTGTGTAAATGTGAGGCTTAGTGTGTGAGGGACCAGTCTCAGGGTCCAGTGATCCAGACCCAGCTGAAGTGTGTGTGAATGTGAGGCTCAGTGTGTGAGGGACCAGTCTCAGAGTACAGTGATCCAGACCCAGCTGAAGTGTGTGTGAATGTAGGGCTCAGTGTGTGAGGGACCAGTCTCACGGTCCAGTGATCCAGACCCAGCTGAAGTTTGTGTGAATGTGAGGCTCAGTGTGTGAGGGACCAGCCTCAGGGTCCAGTGATTCAGACCCAGCTGAAGTGAGTCTGAATGTGAGGCTCTTTGTGAGGGACCAGCCTCAGGGTCCAGTGATACAGACGCAGCTGAAGTGTGTGTGAATGTGAGGCTCGGTGTGTGAGGGACCAGCCTCAGGGTCCAGTGATCCAGACCCAGCTGAAGTGTGTTTGAATATGAGGCTCAGTGTGTGAGGGACCAGTCTCAGGATCCATTGATCCAGACCCAGCAGACGTGTGTGTGAATGTGAGGCTCAGTGTGTGAGGGACCAGTCTCAGGGTCCAGTGATCCAGACCTAGCTGAAGTGTGTGTGAATGTGAGGCTCCGTGTGTGAGGGACCAGCCTCAGGTTCCAGTGATCCAGACTCAGCTGAAGTGTGTGTGAATGTGAGGATTAGTGTGTGAGGGATCAGCAGCCTCAGGGTCTCGTGATCCAGATCCAGCTGAAGTGTGTGTGAATGTGAGGCTCAGTGTGTGAGGGACCAGTCTCAGGGTCCAGTGATCCAGACCCAGCTGAAGTGTGTGTGAATGTGAGGCTCAGTGTGTGAGGGGCAAGTCTCAGTGTCCAGTGATACAGACCCAGCTGAAGTGTGTGTGAATGTGAGGCTCAGTGTGTGAGGGACCAGTCTTAGTGTCGAGTGATCCAGACCCAGCTGAAGTGTGTGTGAATGTGAGGCTCAGTGTGTGAGGGACCAGTCTCAGACTCCAATGATCCCGACCCAGCTGATGTGTGTGTGAATGTGAGGCTCAGTGTGTGAGGAACCAGTCTCAGGGTCCAGTGATCCAGACCCAGCTGAAGTGTGTGTGAATGTAAGGCTAAGTGTGTGAGGGACCATTCTCAGGGTCCAGTGATCCAGACCCAGCTGAAGTGTGTGTGAATGTGAGGCTCAGTGTGTGAGGGACCAGTCTCAGGGTCCTGTGATCCAGACTCAGCTGAAGTGTGTGTGAATGTGAGGATGAGTGTGTGAGGGATCAGCCTCAGGGTCCAGTGATCCAGATCCAGCTGAAATGTATGTGAATGTGAGGCTCAATATGTGAGGGACCAGCCTCAGGGTCCAGTGATCCAGTCCTAGCTGAAGTGTGTGTGAATGTGAGGCTCAGTGTGTGAGGGACCAGTCTCAGGGTCCTGTGATCCATATCCAGCTGAAGAGTGTGTATCTATGAGGCTCAGTGTGTGAGGGACCAGTCTCAGGATCCAGTGATCCAGACCCAGCTGACGTGTCTGTGAATGTGAGGCTCAGTGTTTGAGGGACCAGTCTCAGGGTCCAGTGATCCAGTCTCAGCTGAAGTGTGTGTGAATGTGAGGCTCAGTGTGTGAGGGACCAGTCTCAGGGTCCAGTGATCCAGATCCAGCTGAAGAGTGTTTGAATATGAGGCTCAGTGTGTGAGGGACCAGTCTCAGGATCCATTGATCCAGACCCAGCTGACGTGTCTGTGAATGTGAGGCTCCGTGTTTGAGGGACCAGTCTCAGGGTCCAGTGATCCAGACCCAGCTGAAGTGTGTGTGAATGTGACGCTCAGTTTGTGAGGGACCGGTCTCAGGGTCCAGTGATCCAGACCCAGCTGAAACGTGTGTGAATGTGAGGCACAGTGTGTGTGGGACCAGCCTCAGGGTCCAGTGATCCAGACCCAGTTGTGGTATGTGTGAATATGAGGCTCAATGTGTGAGGGACCAGCCTGAGGGACCGGTGATCCAGACCCAGCTGAAGTGTGTTTGAACGTGAGGCTCAGTGTGTGAGGGACCAGTCAAAGGGTCCAGTCATCCAGACGCAGCTGAAGTGTGTGTGAATGTGAGGCTCAGTGCGTGAGGGACCAGTCTCAGGTTCCAGTGATCCAGACCCAGCTGAAGTGTGTGTGAATGTGAGGCTCAATGTGTGAGGGACCAGTCTCAGGGTCCAGTGATCCAGACATAGCTGAAGTGTGTCTGAATGTGAGGCTCAGTGTGTGAGGGACCAGCCTCAGGTTCCAGTGATCCAGACTCAGCTGAAGTGTGTGTGAATGTGAGGATTAGTGTGTGAGGGATCAGCAGCCTCAGGGTCTCGTGATCCAGACCCAGCTGAAGTGTGTGTGAATGTGAGGCTCAGTGTGTGAGGGACCAGTCTCAGGGTCCAGTGATCCAGACCCAGCTGAAGTGTGTGTGGATGTGAGGCTCAGTGTGTGAGGGACCAGTCTCAGGGTCCAGTGATCCAGACCCAGCTGAAGTGTGTGTGAATGTGAGGCTCAGTGTGTGAGGGACCAGCCTCAGTGTCCAGTGATCCAGACCCAGCTGAAGTGTGTGTGAATGTGAGGCTCAGTGTGTGAGGGATCAGCCTCAGGGTTCAATGATCCAGACCCAGCTGAAGTGTGTGTGAATGTGAGGCTCAGTGTGTGAGGGACCAGTCTCACGGTCCAGTCTTCCAGACCCAGCTGAAGTGTGTGTGAATGTGAGGCTCAGTGTGTGAGGGACCAGCCTCAGGGTCCAGTGAATCAGACTCAGCTGAAGTGTGTGTGAATGTGAGGCTCAGTGTGTGAGGGATCAGCAGCCTCAGGGTCTCGTGATCCAGACCCAGCTGAAGTGTGTGTGAATGTGAGTCTCAGTGTGTGAGGGACCAGTCTCAGGGTCCAGTGATCCAGACCCAGCTGAAGTGTGTGTGAATGTGAGGCTCAGTGTGTGAGGGACCAGTCTCAGGGTCCTGTGATCCAGACTCAGCTGAAGTGTGTGTGAAAGTGAGGATCAGTGTGTGAGGGATCAGCCTCAGGGTCCAGTGATCCAGACCCAGCTGAAATGTATGTGAATGTGAGGCTCAATATGTGAGGGACCAACCTCAGGGTCCAGTGATCCAGACCCAGCTGAAGTGTCTGTGAATGTGAGGCTCAGTTTGTGAGGGACCAATCTCAGGGTCCAGTGATCCAGACCCAGCTGAAGTGTGTGTGGATGTGAGGCTCAGTGTGTGAGGGACCAGTCCCAGGGTCCATTGATCCAGACCCAGCTGAAGTGTGTGTGAATGTAAGGCTCAGTGTGTGAGGGACCATTCTCAGGGTCCAGTGATCCAGACCCAGCTGAAGTGTGTGTAAATGTGAGGCTCAGTATGTGATGGACCAGTCTCAGGGTCCAGTGATCCAGACCCAGCTGAAGTGTGTGTGAAAGTGAGGCTCAGTGTGTGAGGGACCAGTCTCTGTGTCCAGTGATCCAGACCCAGCTGAAGTGTGTGTGAATGTGAGGCTCAGTGTGTGAGGGACCAGTCTAAGGGTCCAGTGATCCAGACCCAGCTGAAGTGTGTGTAAATGTGAGGCTCAGTATGTGATGGACCAGTCTCAGGGTCCAGTGATCCAGACCCAGCTGAAGTGTGTGTGAATGTGAGGCTCAGTGTGTGAGGGACCAGTCTCTGTGTCCAGTGATCCAGACCCAGCTGAAGTGTGTGTGAATGTGAGGCTCAGTGTGTGAGGGACCAGTCTCAGGGTCCAGTGATAAAGATCCAGATGAAGTGTGTGTGAATGTGAGGCTCAGTGTGTGAGGAAGCAGTCTCAGGGTCCAGTGATCCAGACCCAGCTGAAGTGTGTGTGAATGTGAGGCTCAGTGTGTGAGGGACAGCCTCAGTATCCAGTGATCCAGACCCAGCTGAAGTGTGTGTGAATGTAAAGCTCCGTGTGTGAGTGACCAGTGTCAGGGTACAGTGAACAAACCCAGCTGAAATGTGTGTGAATGTGAGGCTCAGTGTGTGAGGGACAAGTCTCAGAGTCCAGTGATCCAGACCCAGCTGAAGTGTGTGTGAATATGAGGCTCAGTGTGTGAGGAACCAGTCTCAGGGTCCAGTGATCCAGACTCAGCTGAAGTGTGTGTGAATGTGAGGCTCAGTGTCTGAGGGACCAGTCACAGGGTCCAGTGATCCAGACCCAGCTGAAGGGTGTGTGAAAGTGAGGCTCAGTGTGTGAGGGACCAGTCTCAGGATCCAGTGATCCGGACCCAGCTGAAGTGTGTGTGAATGTGAGGCTCATTGTGTGAGGGACCAGTCTCAGGGTCCAGTGATCCAGCCCCAGCTGAAGTGTGTGTGAATGTGAGGCTCAGTGTGTGAGGGACCAGTCTCAGGGTCCAGTGATCCAGACCCAGCTTAAGTGTGTGTGAATGTGAGGCTCAGTGTGTGAGGGACCAGTCTCAGGGTCCAGTGATCCAGACCCAGCTGAAGTGTGTGTGAATGTGAGGCTCAGTGTGTGAGGAACCAGTCTCAGGGTACAATGATCCAGACCGTGCTGAAATGTGTGTGAATGTGAGGCTCAGTCTGTGAGGGACCAGCCTCAGGATCCAGTGATCCAGACCCAGCTGAAGTGTGTGTAAATGTGAGGCTCAGTATGTGATGGACCAGTCTCAGGGTCCAGTGATCCAGACCCAGCTGAAGTGTGTGTGAAAGTGAGGCTCAGTGTGTGAGGGACCAGTCTCTGTGTCCAGTGATCCAGACCCAGCTGAAGTGTGTGTGAATGTGAGGCTCAGTGTGTGAGGGACCAGTCTCAGGGTCCAGTGATCCAGACCCAGCTGAAGTGTGTGTAAATGTGAGGCTCAGTATGTGATGGACCAGTCTCAGGGTCCAGTGATCCAGACCCAGCTGAAGTGTGTGTGAATGTGAGGCTCAGTTTGTGAGGGACCAGTCTCTGTGTCCAGTGATCCAGACCCAGCTGAAGTGTGTGTGAATGTGAGGCTCAGTGTGTGAGGGACCAGTCTCAGGGTCCAGTGATAAAGATCCAGATGAAGTGTGTGTGAATGTGAGGCTCAGTGTGTGAGGAAGCAGTCTCAGGGTCCAGTGATCCAGACCCAGCTGAAGTGTGTGTGAATGTGAGGCTCAGTGTGTGAGGGACAGCCTCAGTATCCAGTGATCCAGACCCAGCTGAAGTGTGTGTGAATGTAAAGCTCCGTGTGTGAGTGACCAGTGTCAGGGTACAGTGAACAAACCCAGCTGAAATGTGTGTGAATGTGAGGCTCAGTGTGTGAGGGACAAGTCTCAGAGTCCAGTGATCCAGACCCAGCTGAAGTGTGTGTGAATATGAGGCTCAGTGTGTGAGGAACCAGTCTCAGGGTCCAGTGATCCAGACTCAGCTGAAGTGTGTGTGAATGTGAGGCTCAGTGTCTGAGGGACCAGTCACAGGGTCCAGTGATCCAGACCCAGCTGAAGGGTGTGTGAAAGTGAGGCTCAGTGTGTGAGGGACCAGTCTCAGGATCCAGTGATCCGGACCCAGCTGAAGTGTGTGTGAATGTGAGGCTCATTGTGTGAGGGACCAGTCTCAGGGTCCAGTGATCCAGCCCCAGCTGAAGTGTGTGTGAATGTGAGGCTCAGTGTGTGAGGGACCAGTCTCAGGGTCCAGTGATCCAGACCCAGCTTAAGTGTGTGTGAATGTGAGGCTCAGTGTGTGAGGGACCAGTCTCAGGGTCCAGTGATCCAGACCCAGCTGAAGTGTGTGTGAATGTGAGGCTCAGTGTGTGAGGAACCAGTCTCAGGGTACAATGATCCAGACCGTGCTGAAATGTGTGTGAATGTGAGGCTCAGTCTGTGAGGGACCAGCCTCAGGATCCAGTGATCCAGACCCAGCTGAAGTGTGTGTAAATGTGAGAATCAATGTGTGAGGGACCAGTCTCATGGTCCAGTGATCCAGACCCAGCTGAATTGTGTTGAATGTGAGGGTCAGTGTGTGAGGGACCAGTCTCAGGGCCCAGTGATCCAGACCCAGCTGAACTGTGTGTGAATGTGAGGCTCAGTATGTGAGGGACCAGCCTCAGGGTCCAGTGATCCAGACCCTGCTGACGTGTGTGTGAATGTGAGGGTCAGTGTGTGAGGGACCAGTCTCAGGGTCCAGTGATCCAGTCCCCGCTGTAGTTTGTGTGAATATGAGGCTCAGTGTGTGAGGGACCAGTCTCAGGGTCTAGTGATCCAGACCCAGCTGAAGTGTGTGTGAATGTGAGGCTCAGTGTGTGAGGGACCAGCCTCAGGGTCCAGTGATTCAGACCCAGCTGAAGTGTGTCTGAATGTGAGGCTCTTTGTGAGGGACCAGCCTCAGGGTCCAGTGATACAGACTCAGCTGAAGTGTGTGTGAATGTGAGGCTCGGTGTGTGAGGGACCAGCCTCAGGGTCCAGTGATCCAGACCCAGCTGAAGTGTGTTTGAATATGAGGCTCAGTGTGTGAGGGACCAGTCTCAGGATCCATTGATCCAGACCCAGCTGACGTGTGTGTGAATGTGAGGCTCAGTGTGTGAGGGACCAGTCTCAGGGTCCAGTGATCCAGACCTAGCTGAAGTGTGTGTGAATGTGAGGCTCGGTGTGTGAGGGACCAGCCTCAGGTTCCAGTGATCCAGACTCAGCTGAAGTGTGTGTGAATGTGAGGATTAGTGTGTGAGGGATCAGCAGCCTCAGGGTCTCGTGATCCAGATCCAGCTGAAGTGTGTGTGAATGTGAGGCTCAGTGTATGAGGGACCAGTCTCAGGGTCCAGTGATCCAGACCCAGCTGAAGTGTGTGTGAATGTGAGGCTCAGTGTGTGAGGGGCAAGTCTCAGGGTCCAGTGATCCAGACCCAGCTGAAGTGTGTGTGAATGTGAGGCTCAGTGTGTGAGGGACCAGTCTCAGGGTCGAGTGATCCAGACCCAGCTGAAGTGTGTGTGAATGTAAGGCTAAGTGTGTGAGGGACCATTCTCAGGGTCCAGTGATCCAGACCCAGCTGAAGTGTGTGTGAATGTGAGGCTCAGTGTGTGAGGGACCAGTCTCAGGGTCCAGTGATCCAGCCCCAGCTGAAGTGTGTGTGAATGTAGGGCTCAGTGTGTGAGGGACCATTCTCAGGGTCCAGTGATCCAGACCCAGCTGAAGTGTGTGTGAATGTGAGGCTCAGTGTGTGAGGGACCAGCCTCAGGGTCTAGTGAACCAGACCCAGCTGAAGTGTGTGTGAATGTGAGACTCAGTGTGTGAGGGACCAGTCTCACGGTCCAGTGATCCAGACCCAGCTGAAGTGTGTGTGAATGTGAGGCTCAGTGTGTGAGGGACCAGTCTCAAGGTCCAGTGATCCAGACCCAGCTGTATTGTGTATGAATGTGAGGCTCAGTGTGTGAGGAACCAGTCTCAGGGTCGAGTGATCCAGACCCAGCTGAAGTGTGTGTGAATGTGAGGCTCAGTGTGTGAGGGACCAGTCTCAGGGTCCAGTGATCCAGACCCAGCTGGAGTGTGTGTTAATGTGAGGCTCGGTGTGTGCGGGACCAGTCTCAGGGTCCAGTGATCCAGACCCAGTTGAAGTGTGTGTGAATGTGAGGCTCAGTGTGTGAGGGACCAGCCTCAGGGTCCAGTGATCCAGACCCAGCTGAAGTGTGTGTGAATATGAGGCTCAGTGTGTGAAGGACCAGTCTCATGGTGCAGTGATTCAGACCCAGCTGAAGTGTGTGTGAATGTGAGGCTCAGTGTGTGAGGGACCAGTCTCAGGGTCCAGTGATCCAGACCCAGCTGAAGTGTGTGTGAATGTGAGGCTCAGTATGTGAGGGACCAGTCTCAGGGTCCAGTGATCCAGACCTAGCTGAAGTATGTGTGAATGTGAGGCTTAGTGTGTTAGGGACCAGCCTCAGGGTCCAGTGATCCAGACCCAGCTGAAGTGTGTGTGAATGTGAGGCTCAGTGTGTGAGGGACCAGTCTCAGGGTACAGTGATCCAGACCCAGCTGAAGTGTGTGTGAATGTAGGGCTCAGTGTGTGAGGGACCAGTCTCACGGTCCAGTGATCCAGACCCAGCTGAAGTGTGTGTGAATGTGAGGCTCAGTGTGTGAGGGACCAGCCTCAGGGTCCAGTGATACAGACCCAGCTGAAGTGTGTGTGAATGTGAGGCTCAGTGTGTGAGGGACCAGCCTCAGGGTCCAGTGATACAGACGCAGCTGAAGTGTGTGTGAATGTGAGGCTCAATGTGTGAGGGACCAGTCTCAGGGTCCAGTGATCCAGACATAGCTGAAGTGTGTCTGAATGTGAGGCTCAGTGTGTGAGGGACCAGCCTCAGGTTCCAGTGATCCAGACTCAGCTGAAGTGTGTGTGAATGTGAGGATTAGTGTGTGAGGGATCAGCAGCCTCAGGGTCTCGTGATCCAGACCCAGCTGAAGTGTGTGTGAATGTGAGGCTCAGTGTGTGAGGGACCAGTCTCAGGGTCTAGTGATCCTGACCCAGCTGAAGTGTGTGTGAATGTGAGGCTCAGTGTGTGAGGGGCAAGTCTCAGGGTCCAGTGATCCAGACCCAGCTGAAGTGTGTGTGAATGTGAGGCTCAGTGTGTGAGGGACCAGTCTCAGGGTCCATTGATCCAGACCCAGCTGAAGTGTGTGTGAATGTAAGCTAAGTGTGTGAGGGACCATTCTCAGGGTCCAGTGATCCAGGCCCAGCTGAAGTGTGTGTGAATGTGAGGCTCAGTGTGTGAGGGACCAGTCTCAGGGTCCTGTGATCCAGACTCAGCTGAAGTGTGTGTGAATGTGAGGATAAATGTGTGAGGGATCAGACTCAGGTTCCAGTGATCCAGACCCAGCTGAAATGTATGTGAATGTGAGGCTCAATATGTGAGGGTCCAGACTCAGGGTCCAATGATCCTGACCCAGCTGAAGTGTGTGTGAATGTGAGGCTCAGTGTGTGAGGGACCAGTCTCAGGGTCCAGTGATCCAGACCCAGCTGAAGTGTGTGTGAATGTGAGGCTCAGTGTGTGAGGGACTAGTCTCAGGGTCCATTGATCCAGACCCAGCTGAAGTGTGTGTGAATGTAAGGCGCAGTGTGTGAGGGACCATTCTCAGGGTCCAGTGATCCAGAACCAGCTGAAGTGTGTGTGAATGTGAGGCTCAGTGTGTGAGGGACTAGTCTCAGGGTCCTGTGATCCAGACTCAGCTGAAGTGTGTGTAAATGTGAGGCTTAGTGTGTGAGGGACCAGTCTCAGGGTCCAGTGATCCAGACCCAGCTGAAGTGTGTGTGAATGTGAGGCTCAGTGTGTGAGGGACCAGTCTCAGGGTACAGTGATCCAGACCCAGCTGAAGTGTGTGTGAATGTAGGGCTCAGTGTGTGAGGGACCAGTCTCACGGTCCAGTGATCCAGACCCAGCTGAAGTGTGTGTGAATGTGAGGCTCAGTGTGTGAGGGACCAGCCTCAGGGTCCAGTGATTCAGACCCAGCTGAAGTGAGTCTGAATGTGAGGCTCTTTGTGAGGGACCAGCCTCAGGGTCCAGTGATACAGACGCAGCTGAAGTGTGTGTGAATGTGAGGCTCGGTGTGTGAGGGACCAGCCTCAGGGTCCAGTGATCCAGACCCAGCTGAAGTGTGTTTGAATATGAGGCTCAGTGTGTGAGGGACCAGTCTCAGGATCCATTGATCCAGACCCAGCAGACGTGTGTGTGAATGTGAGGCTCAGTGTGTGAGGGACCAGTCTCAGGGTCCAGTGATCCAGACCTAGCTGAAGTGTGTGTGAATGTGAGGCTCAGTGTGTGAGGGACCAGCCTCAGGTTCCAGTGATCCAGACTCAGCTGAAGTGTGTGTGAATGTGAGGATTAGTGTGTGAGGGATCAGCAGCCTCAGGGTCTCGTGATCCAGATCCAGCTGAAGTGTGTGTGAATGTGAGGCTCAGTGTGTGAGGGACCAGTCTCAGGGTCCAGTGATCCAGACCCAGCTGAAGTGTGTGTGAATGTGAGGCTCAGTGTGTGAGGGGCAAGTCTCAGTGTCCAGTGATACAGACCCAGCTGAGGTTTGTGTGAATGTGAGGCTCAGTGTGTGAGGGACCAGTCTCAGGGTCGAGTGATCCAGACCCAGCTGAAGTGTGTGTGAATGTGAGGCTCAGTGTGTGAGGGACCAGTCTCAGACTCCAATGATCCAGACCCAGCTGAAGTGTGTGTGAATGTGAGGCTCAGTGTGTGAGGAACCAGTCTCAGGGTCCAGTGATCCAGACCCAGCTGAAGTGTGTGTGAATGTAAGGCTAAGTGTGTGAGGGACCATTCTCAGGGTCCAGTGATCCAGACCCAGCTGAAGTGTGTGTGAATGTGAGGCTCAGTGTGTGAGGGACCAGTCTCAGGGTCCTGTGATCCAGACTCAGCTGAAGTGTGTGTGAATGTGAGGATTAGTGTGTGAGGGATCAGCCTCAGGGTCCAGTGATCCAGATCCAGCTGAAATGTATGTGAATGTGAGGCTCAATATGTGAGGGACCAGCCTCAGGGTCCAGTGATCCAGTCCCAGCTGAAGTGTGTGTGAATGTGAGGCTCAGTGTGTGAGGGACCAGTCTCATGGTCCTGTGATCCATATCCAGCTGAAGAGTGTGTAACTATGAGGCTCAGTGTGTGAGGGACCAGTCTCAGGATCCAGTGATCCAGACCCAGCTGACGTGTCTGTGAATGTGAGGCTCAGTGTTTGAGGGACCAGTCTCAGGGTCCAGTGATCCAGTCCCAGCTGAAGTGTGTGTGAATGTGAGGCTCAGTGTGTGAGGGACCAGTCTCAGGGTCCAGTGATCCAGATCCAGCTGAAGAGTGTTTGAATATGAGGCTCAGTGTATGAGGGACCAGTCTCAGGATCCATTGATCCAGACCCAGCTGACGTGTCTGTGAATGTGAGGCTCCGTGTTTGAGGGACCAGTCTCAGGGTCCAGTGATCCAGACACAGCTGAAGTGTGTGTGAATGTGACGCTCAGTGTGTGAGGGACCAGTCTCAGGGTCCAGTGATCCAGACCCAGCTGAAACGTGTGTGAATGTGAGGCACAGTGTGTGTGGGACCAGCCTCAGGGTCCAGTGATCCAGACCCAGTTGTGGTATGTGTGAATGTGAGGCTCAATGTGTGAGGGACCAGCCTGAGGGACCGGTGATCCAGACCCAGCTGAAGTGTGTTTGAACGTGAGGCTCAGTGTGTGAGGGACCAGTCAAAGGGTCCAGTCATCCAGACCCAGCTGAAGTGTGTGTGAATGTGAGGCTCAGTGCATGAGGGACCAGTCTCAGGGTCCAGTGATCCAGACCCAGCTGAAGTGTGTGTGACTGTGAGGCTCAGTGTGTGAGGGACCAGTCTCAGGATCCAGTGATCCAGACCCAGCTGAAGTGTGTGTGAATGTGAGGCTCAGTGTGTGAGGGACCAGTTTCAGGGTCCAGTGATCCAGACCCAGCTGAAGTGTGTGTGAATGTGAGTCTCAGTGTGTGAGGGACCAGTCTCAGGGTCCAGTGATCCAGCCCTAGCTGAAGTTTGTGTGAATGTAGGGCTCAGTGTGTGAGGGACCAGTCTCAGGGTCCAATGATCCAGACCCAGCTGAAGTATGTGTGAATGTGAGGATTAGTGTGTGAGGGATCAGCAGCCTCAGGGTCTCGTGATCCAGACCCAGCTGAAGTGTGTGTGAATGTGAGTCTCAGTGTGTGAGGGACCAGTCTCAGGGTCCAGTGATCCAGACCCAGCTGAAGTGTGTGTGAATGTGAGGCTCAGTGTGTGAGGGACCAGTCTCAGGGTCCTGTGATCCAGACTCAGCTGAAGTGTGTGTGAAAGTGAGGATCAGTGTGTGAGGGATCAGCCTCAGGGTCCAGTGATCCAGACCCAGCTGAAATGTATGTGAATGTGAGGCTCAATATGTGAGGGACCAGCCTCAGGGTCCAGTGATCCAGACCCAGCTGAAGTGTCTGTGAATGTGAGGCTCAGTTTGTGAGGGACCAATCTCAGGGTCCAGTGATCCAGACCCAGCTGAAGTGTGTGCGGATGTGAGGCTCAGTGTGTGAGGGACCAGTCCCAGGGTCCATTGATCCAGACCCAGCTGAAGTGTGTGTGAATGTAAGGCTCAGTGTGTGAGGGACCATTCTCAGGGTCCAGTGATCCAGACCCAGCTGAAGTGTGTGTAAATGTGAGGTTCAGTATGTGATGGACCAGTCTCAGGGTCCAGTGATCCAGACCCAGCTGAAGTGTGTGTGAATGTGAGGCTCAGTGTGTGAGGGACCAGTCTCTATGTCCAGTGATCCAGACGCAGCTGAAGTGTGTGTGAATGTGAGGCTCAGTGTGTGAGGGACCAGTCTCAGGGTCCAGTGATCCAGACCCAGCTGAAGTGTGTGTAAATGTGAGGCTCAGTATGTGATGGACCAGTCTCAGGGTCAAGTGATCCAGACCCAGCTGAAGTGTGTGTGAATGTGAGGCTCAGTGTGTGAGGGACCAGTCTCTGTGTCCAGTGATCCAGACCCAGCTGAAGTGTGTGTGAATGTGAGGCTCAGTGTGTGAGGGACCAGTCTCAGGGTCCAGTGATAAAGATCCAGATGAAGTGTGTGTGAATGTGAGGCTCAGTGTGTGAGGAAGCAGTCTCACGGTCCAGTGATCCAGACCCAGCTGAAGTGTGTGTGAATGTGAGGCTCAGTGTGTGAGGGACAGCCTCAGTATCCAGTGATCCAGACCCAGCTGAAGTGTGTGTGAATGTAAAGCTCCGTGTGTGAGTGACCAGTGTCAGGGTACAGTGAACAAACCCAGCTGAAATGTGTGTGAATGTGAGGCTCAGTGTGTGAGGGACAAGTCTCAGAGTCCAGTGATCCAGACCCAGCTGAAGTGTGTGTGAATATGAGGCTCAGTGTGTGAGGAACCAGTCTCAGGGTCCAGTGATCCAGACTCAGCTGAAGTGTGTGTGAATGTGAGGCTCAGTGTCTGAGGGACCAGTCTCAGGGTCCAGTGATCCAGACCCAGCTGAAGGGTGTGTGAAAGTGAGGCTCAGTGTGTGAGGGACCAGTCTCAGGATCCAGTGATCCAGACCCAGCTGAAGTGTGTGTGAATGTGAGGCTCATTGTGTGAGGGACCAGTCTCAGGGTCCAGTGATCCAGCCCCAGCTGAAGTGTGTGTGAATGTGAGGCTCAGTGTGTGAGGGACCAGTCTCAGGGTCCAGTGATCCAGACCCAGCTTAAGTGTGTGTGAATGTGAGGCTCAGTGTGTGAGGGACCAGTCTCAGGGTCCAGTGATCCAGACCCAGCTGAAGTGTGTGTGAATGTGAGGCTCAGTGTGTGAGGAACCAGTCTCAGGGTACAGTGATCCAGACCCAGCTGAAGTGTGTGTGAATGTGAGGCTCAGTCTGTGAGGGACCAGCCTCAGGATCCAGTGATCCAGACCCAGCTGAAGTGTGTGTAAATGTGAGAATCAATGTGTGAGGGACCAGTCTCATGGTCCAGTGATCCAGACCCAGCTGAATTGTGTTGAATGTGAGGGTCAGTGTGTGAGGGACCAGTCTCAGGGCCCAGTGATCCAGACCCAGCTGAACTGTGTGTGAATGTGAGGCTCAGTATGTGAGGGACCAGCCTCAGGGTCCAGTGATCCAGACCCTGCTGACGTGTGTGTGAATGTGAGGCTCAATGTGTGAGGGAAAGCCTGAGGGATCGGTGATCCAGACCCAGCTGAAGTGTGTTTGAACGTGAGGCTCCGTGTGTGAGGGACCAGTCTCAGGGTCCAGTGATCCAGACCCAGCTGAAGTGTGTGTGGATGTGAGGCTCAGTGCGTGAGGGACCAGTCTCAGGGTCCAGTGATCCAGACCCAGCTGAAGTGTGTGTGAATGTGAGGCTCAGTGTGTGAGGGACCAGCCTCAGTGTCCAGTGATCCAGACCCAGCTGAAGTGTGTGTGAATGTGAGGCTCAGTGTGTGAGGGATCAGCCTCAGGGTCCAATGATCCAGACCCAGCTGAAGTGTGTGTGAATGTGAGGCTAACTGTGTGAGGGACCAGTCTCACGGTCCAGTCATCCAGACCCAGCTGAAGTGTATGTGAATGTGAGGCTCAGTGTGTGAGGGACCAGCCTCAGTGTCCAGTGATCCAGACCCAGCTGAAGTGTGTGTGAATGTGAGGCTCAGTGTGTGAGGGACCAGCCTCAGTGTCCAGTGATCCAGACCCAGCTGAAGTGTGTGTGAATGTGAGGCTCAGTGTGTGAGGGACCAGTCTCAGGGTCCTGTGATCCAGACTCAGCTGAAGTGTGTGTGAAAGTGAGGATCAGTGTGTGAGGGATCAGCCTCAGGGTCCAGTGATCCAGACCCAGCTGAAATGTATGTGAATGTGAGGCTCAATATGTGAGGGACCAGCCTCAGGATCCAGTGATCCAGACCCAGCTGAAGTGTCTGTGAATGTGAGGCTCAGTTTGTGAGGGACCAATCTCAGGGTCCAGTGATCCAGACCCAGCTGAAGTGTGTGTGGATGTGAGGCTCAGTGTGTGAGGGACCAGTCCCAGGGTCCATTGATCCAGACCCAGCTGAAGTGTGTGTGAATGTAATGCTCAGTGTGTGAGGGACCATTCTCAGGGTCCAGTGATCCAGACCCAGCTGAAGTGTGTGTAAATGTGTGGCTCAGTATGTGATGGACCAGTCTCAGGGTCCAGTGATCCAGACCCAGCTGAAGTGTGTGTGAATGTGAGGCTCAGTGTGTGAGGGACCAGTCTCTGTGTCCAGTGATCCAGACCCAGCTGAAGTGTGTGTGAATGTGAGGCTCAGTGTGTGAGGGACCAGTCTCAGGGTCCAGTGATAAAGATCCAGATGAAGTGTGTGTGAATGTGAGGCTCCGTGTTTGAGGGACCAGTCTCAGGGTCCAGTGATCCAGACACAGCTGAAGTGTGTGTGAATGTGACGCTCAGTGTGTGAGGGACCAGTCTCAGGGTCCAGTGATCCAGACCCAGCTGAAACGTGTGTGAATGTGAGGCACAGTGTGTGTGGGACCAGCCTCAGGGTCCAGTGATCCAGACCCAGTTGTGGTATGTGTGAATGTGAGGCTCAATGTGTGAGGGACCAGCCTGAGGGACCGGTGATCCAGACCCAGCTGAAGTGTGTTTGAACGTGAGGCTCAGTGTGTGAGGGACCAGTCAAAGGGTCCAGTCATCCAGACCCAGCTGAAGTGTGTGTGAATGTGAGGCTCAGTGCATGAGGGACCAGTCTCAGGGTCCAGTGATCCAGACCCAGCTGAAGTGTGTGTGACTGTGAGGCTCAGTGTGTGAGGGACCAGTCTCAGGATCCAGTGATCCAGACCCAGCTGAAGTGTGTGTGAATGTGAGGCTCAGTGTGTGAGGGACCAGTTTCAGGGTCCAGTGATCCAGACCCAGCTGAAGTGTGTGTGAATGTGAGTCTCAGTGTGTGAGGGACCAGTCTCAGGGTCCAGTGATCCAGCCCTAGCTGAAGTTTGTGTGAATGTAGGGCTCAGTGTGTGAGGGACCAGTCTCAGGGTCCAATGATCCAGACCCAGCTGAAGTATGTGTGAATGTGAGGATTAGTGTGTGAGGGATCAGCAGCCTCAGGGTCTCGTGATCCAGACCCAGCTGAAGTGTGTGTGAATGTGAGTCTCAGTGTGTGAGGGACCAGTCTCAGGGTCCAGTGATCCAGACCCAGCTGAAGTGTGTGTGAATGTGAGGCTCAGTGTGTGAGGGACCAGTCTCAGGGTCCTGTGATCCAGACTCAGCTGAAGTGTGTGTGAAAGTGAGGATCAGTGTGTGAGGGATCAGCCTCAGGGTCCAGTGATCCAGACCCAGCTGAAATGTATGTGAATGTGAGGCTCAATATGTGAGGGACCAGCCTCAGGGTCCAGTGATCCAGACCCAGCTGAAGTGTCTGTGAATGTGAGGCTCAGTTTGTGAGGGACCAATCTCAGGGTCCAGTGATCCAGACCCAGCTGAAGTGTGTGCGGATGTGAGGCTCAGTGTGTGAGGGACCAGTCCCAGGGTCCATTGATCCAGACCCAGCTGAAGTGTGTGTGAATGTAAGGCTCAGTGTGTGAGGGACCATTCTCAGGGTCCAGTGATCCAGACCCAGCTGAAGTGTGTGTAAATGTGAGGCTCAGTATGTGATGGACCAGTCTCAGGGTCCAGTGATCCAGACCCAGCTGAAGTGTGTGTGAATGTGAGGCTCAGTGTGTGAGGGACCAGTCTCTATGTCCAGTGATCCAGACGCAGCTGAAGTGTGTGTGAATGTGAGGCTCAGTGTGTGAGGGACCAGTCTCAGGGTCCAGTGATCCAGACCCAGCTGAAGTGTGTGTAAATGTGAGGCTCAGTATGTGATGGACCAGTCTCAGGGTCAAGTGATCCAGACCCAGCTGAAGTGTGTGTGAATGTGAGGCTCAGTGTGTGAGGGACCAGTCTCTGTGTCCAGTGATCCAGACCCAGCTGAAGTGTGTGTGAATGTGAGGCTCAGTGTGTGAGGGACCAGTCTCAGGGTCCAGTGATAAAGATCCAGATGAAGTGTGTGTGAATGTGAGGCTCAGTGTGTGAGGAAGCAGTCTCACGGTCCAGTGATCCAGACCCAGCTGAAGTGTGTGTGAATGTGAGGCTCAGTGTGTGAGGGACAGCCTCAGTATCCAGTGATCCAGACCCAGCTGAAGTGTGTGTGAATGTAAAGCTCCGTGTGTGAGTGACCAGTGTCAGGGTACAGTGAACAAACCCAGCTGAAATGTGTGTGAATGTGAGGCTCAGTGTGTGAGGGACAAGTCTCAGAGTCCAGTGATCCAGACCCAGCTGAAGTGTGTGTGAATATGAGGCTCAGTGTGTGAGGAACCAGTCTCAGGGTCCAGTGATCCAGACTCAGCTGAAGTGTGTGTGAATGTGAGGCTCAGTGTCTGAGGGACCAGTCTCAGGGTCCAGTGATCCAGACCCAGCTGAAGGGTGTGTGAAAGTGAGGCTCAGTGTGTGAGGGACCAGTCTCAGGATCCAGTGATCCAGACCCAGCTGAAGTGTGTGTGAATGTGAGGCTCATTGTGTGAGGGACCAGTCTCAGGGTCCAGTGATCCAGCCCCAGCTGAAGTGTGTGTGAATGTGAGGCTCAGTGTGTGAGGGACCAGTCTCAGGGTCCAGTGATCCAGACCCAGCTTAAGTGTGTGTGAATGTGAGGCTCAGTGTGTGAGGGACCAGTCTCAGGGTCCAGTGATCCAGACCCAGCTGAAGTGTGTGTGAATGTGAGGCTCAGTGTGTGAGGAACCAGTCTCAGGGTACAGTGATCCAGACCCAGCTGAAGTGTGTGTGAATGTGAGGCTCAGTCTGTGAGGGACCAGCCTCAGGATCCAGTGATCCAGACCCAGCTGAAGTGTGTGTAAATGTGAGAATCAATGTGTGAGGGACCAGTCTCATGGTCCAGTGATCCAGACCCAGCTGAATTGTGTTGAATGTGAGGGTCAGTGTGTGAGGGACCAGTCTCAGGGCCCAGTGATCCAGACCCAGCTGAACTGTGTGTGAATGTGAGGCTCAGTATGTGAGGGACCAGCCTCAGGGTCCAGTGATCCAGACCCTGCTGACGTGTGTGTGAATGTGAGGCTCAATGTGTGAGGGAAAGCCTGAGGGACCGGTGATCCAGACCCAGCTGAAGTGTGTTTGAACGTGAGGCTCCGTGTGTGAGGGACCAGTCTCAGGGTCCAGTGATCCAGACCCAGCTGAAGTGTGTGTGGATGTGAGGCTCAGTGCGTGAGGGACCAGTCTCAGGGTCCAGTGATCCAGACCCAGCTGAAGTGTGTGTGAATGTGAGGCTCAGTGTGTGAGGGACCAGCCTCAGTGTCCAGTGATCCAGACCCAGCTGAAGTGTGTGTGAATGTGAGGCTCAGTGTGTGAGGGATCAGCCTCAGGGTCCAATGATCCAGACCCAGCTGAAGTGTGTGTGAATGTGAGGCTAACTGTGTGAGGGACCAGTCTCACGGTCCAGTCATCCAGACCCAGCTGAAGTGTATGTGAATGTGAGGCTCAGTGTGTGAGGGACCAGCCTCAGTGTCCAGTGATCCAGACCCAGCTGAAGTGTGTGTGAATGTGAGGCTCAGTGTGTGAGGGACCAGCCTCAGTGTCCAGTGATCCAGACCCAGCTGAAGTGTGTGTGAATGTGAGGCTCAGTGTGTGAGGGACCAGTCTCAGGGTCCTGTGATCCAGACTCAGCTGAAGTGTGTGTGAAAGTGAGGATCAGTGTGTGAGGGATCAGCCTCAGGGTCCAGTGATCCAGACCCAGCTGAAATGTATGTGAATGTGAGGCTCAATATGTGAGGGACCAGCCTCAGGGTCCAGTGATCCAGACCCAGCTGAAGTGTCTGTGAATGTGAGGCTCAGTTTGTGAGGGACCAATCTCAGGGTCCAGTGATCCAGACCCAGCTGAAGTGTGTGTGGATGTGAGGCTCAGTGTGTGAGGGACCAGTCCCAGGGTCCATTGATCCAGACCCAGCTGAAGTGTGTGTGAATGTAATGCTCAGTGTGTGAGGGACCATTCTCAGGGTCCAGTGATCCAGACCCAGCTGAAGTGTGTGTAAATGTGTGGCTCAGTATGTGATGGACCAGTCTCAGGGTCCAGTGATCCAGACCCAGCTGAAGTGTGTGTGAATGTGAGGCTCAGTGTGTGAGGGACCAGTCTCTGTGTCCAGTGATCCAGACCCAGCTGAAGTGTGTGTGAATGTGAGGCTCAGTGTGTGAGGGACCAGTCTCAGGGTCCAGTGATAAAGATCCAGATGAAGTGTGTGTGAATGTGAGGCTCAGTGTGTGAGGGACCAGTCTCAGGGTCCAGTGATCCTGACCCAGCTGAAGTTTGCATGAATGTGAACCTCAGTGTGTGAGGAAGCAGTCTCAGGGTCCAGTGATCCAGACCCAGCTGAAGTGTGTGTGAATGTGAGGCTCAGTGTGTGAGGGACAGCCTCAGTATCCAGTGATCCAGACCCAGCTGAAGTGTGTGTGAATGTAAAGCTCCGTGTGTGAGTGACCAGTGTCAGGGTACAGTGAACAAACCCAGCTGAAATGTGTGTGAATGTGAGGCTCATTGTGTGAGGGACCAGTCTCAGGGTCCAGTGATCCAGCCCCAGCTGAAGTGTGTGTGAATGTGAGGCTCAGTGTGTGAGGGACCAGTCTCAGGGTCCAGTGATCCAGACCCAGCTTAAGTGTGTGTGAATGTGAGGCTCAGTGTGTGAGGGACCAGTCTCAGGGTCCAGTGATCCAGACCCAGCTGAAGTGTGTGTGAATGTGAGGCTCAGTGTGTGAGGAACCAGTCTCAGGGTACAGTGATCCAGACCCAGCTGAAGTGTGTGTGAATGTGAGGCTCAGACTGTGAGGGACCAGCCTCAGGATCCAGTGATCCAGACCCAGCTGAAGTGTGTGTAAATGTGAGAATCAATGTGTGAGGGACCAGTCTCATGGTCCAGTGATCCAGACCCAGCTGAATTGTGTTGAATGTGAGGGTCAGTGTGTGAGGGACCAGTCTCAGGGCCCAGTGATCCAGACCCAGCTGAAGTGTGTGTGAATGTGAGGCTCAGTGTGTGAGGGACCAGTCTCAGGGTCCAGTGATCCAGACCCAGCTGAAGTGTGTGTGAATGTGAGGCTCAGTGTCTGAGGGATGAGCCTCATGGTCCAGTGATCCAGACCCAGCTGAAGTGTATGTGAATGTGAGGCTCAGTGTGTGAGGGACCAGCCTCAGGGTCCAGTGATGCAGACCCAGCTGCAGTATGTGTGAATGTGAGGCTCAGTGTGTGAGGGACCAGTCTCAGGCTCCAGTGTCCAGACCCAGCTGAAGATTGTGTGAATGTGAGGCTCAGTGTATGAGGGACTAGCCTCAGGGTCTAGTGATCCAGACCCAGCTGAATTGTGTGTGAATGTGAGGCTCAGTGTGTGAGGGACCAGTCTTAGTGTCCAGTGATCCAGACCCAGCTGAAGTGTGTGTGAATGTGAGGCTCAGTGTGTGAGAGACCAGTCTCAGGGTCCAGTGATCCAGACTCAGCTGAAGTGCCTGTGAATGTGACGCTCAGTGTTTGAGGATACAATCTCATGGTCTAGTGATCCAGACCCAGCTGAAGTGTGTGTGAATGTGAGGCTCAGTGTGTGAGGGACCAGTCTCTGGGTCCAGTGATCCAGACCCAGCTGAAATATGTGTGAATGTGAGGCTGAGTGTGTGAGGGACCAGTCTCAGGGTCCAGTGATCCAGACCCAGCTGAAGTGTGTGTGAATGTGAAGCTCAGTGTGTGAGGGACCAGTCTCAGGGTCCAGTGATCCAGACCCAGCTGAAGTATGTGTGAATGGAGGCTCAGTGTATGAGGAACCAGTCTCAGGATCCAGTGATCCAGACCCAGCTGAAGTGTGTGTGAATGTGAGGCTCAGTGTGTGAGGGACCAGCCTCAGGGTCCAGTGATCCAGACCCAGCTGAAGTTTGTGTGAATGTGAGGCTCAGTGTGTGAGGGACCAATCTCAGAGTCCAGTAATCCAGACCCAGCTGAAGTGTGTGTGAATGTGAGGCTCAGTGTGTGAGGGACCAGTCTCAGTTTCCAGTAATCCAGACCCAGCAGAAGTGAGTGTGAATGTGAGGCTCAGTGTGTGAGGGACCAGTCTCAGGGTCCAGTGATCCAGACCCAGCTGAAGTATGTGTGAATGTGAGGCTCAGTGTGTGAGGGACCAGCCTCAGGGTCCATTGATCCAGACCCAGCTGAAGTCTGTGTGAATGTGATGCTCACTGTGTGAGGGACCAGTCTCAGGGTCCAGTGATCCAGACCCAGCTGAAGTGTGTGTGAATGTGAGGCTCAGTGTGTGAGGGACCAGTCTCAGGGTCCAGTGATCCAGACCCAGCTGAAGTGTGTGTGAATGTGAGGCTCAGTGTGTGAGGGACCAGTCTCAGGATCCAGTGATCCAGACCCAGCTGAAGTGTGTGTGAATGTGAGGCTCAGTGTGTGAGGGACCAGTCTCAGGGTCCAGTGATCCAGACCCAGCTGAAGTGTGTGTGAATGTGAGGCTCAGTGTGTGAGGGACCAGTCTCAGGGTCCAGTGATCCAGCCCCAGCTGAAGTGTGTGTGAATGTAGGGCTCAGTGTGTGAGGGACCATTCTCAGGGTCCAGTGATCCAGACCCAGCTGAAGTGTGTGTGAATGTGAGGCTCAGTGTGTGAGGGACCAGTCTCAGGGTCCAGTGATCCAGACCCAGCTGAAGTGTGTGTGAATGTGAGGCTCAGTGTGTGAGGGACCAGTCTCAAGGTCCAGTGATCCAGACCCAGCTGTATTGTGTGTGAATGTGAGGCTCAGTGTGTGAGGAACCAGTCTCAGGGTCGAGTGATCCAGACCCAGCTGAAGTGTGTGTGAATGTGAGGCTCAGTGTGTGAGGGACCAGACTCAGGGTCCAGTGATCCAGACCCAGCTGAAGTGTGTGTGAATGTGAGGCTCGGTGTGTGCGGGACCAGTCTCAGGGTCCAGTGATCCAGACCCAGCTTAAGTGTGTGTGAATGTGAGGCTCAGTGTGTGAGGGACCAGCCTCAGGGTCCAGTGATCCAGACCCAGCTGAAGTGTGTGTGAATGTGAGGCTCAGTGTGTGAGGGACCAGTCTCATGGTGGAGTGATTCAGACCCAGCTGAAGTGTGTGTGAATGTGAGGCTCAGTGTGTGAGGGACCAGTCTCAGGGTCCAGTGATCCAGACCCAGCTGAAGTGTGTGTGAATGTGAGGCTCCGTGTGTGAGTGACCAGTGTCAGGGTCCAGTGATCCAGACCCAGCTGAAGTATGTGTGAATGTGAGGCTTAGTGTGTGAGGGACCAGCCTCAGGGTCCAGTGATCCAGACCCAGCTGAAGTGTGTGCGAATGTGAGGCTCAGTATGTGAGGGACCAGCCTCAGGGTCCAGTGATCCAGACCCTGCTGACGTGTGTGTGAATGTGAGGGTCAGTGTGTGAGGGACCAGTCTCAGGGTCCAGTGATCCAGTCCCCGCTGTAGTGTGTGTGAATATGAGGCTCATTGTGTGAGGGACCAGTCTCAGGGTCTAGTGATCCAGACCCAGCTGAAGTGTGTGTGAATGTGATGCTCAGTGTCTGAGGGACGAGCCTCAGGGTCCAGTGATCCAGACCCAGCTGAAGTGTGTGTGAATGTGAGGCTCAGTGTGTGAGGGACCAGCCTCAGGGTCCAGTGATGCAGACCCAGCTGCAGTATGTGTGAATGTGAGGCTCAGTGTGTGAGGGACCAGTCTCAGGGTCCAGTGATCCAGACCCAGCTGAAGTGTGTGTGAATGTGAGGCTCAGTGTGTGAGAGACCAGTCTCAGGGTCCAGTGATCCAGACTCAGCTGAAGTGCCTGTGAATGTGACGCTCAGTGTGTGAGGGACCAGTCTCTGGGTCCAGTGATCCAGACCCAGCTGAAATATGTGTGAATGTGAGGCTCAGTGTGTGAAGGACCAGTCTCAGGGTCCAGTGATCCAGACCCAGCTGAAGTGTGTGTGAATGTGAGGCTCAGTGTGTGAGGGACCAGTCTCAGGGTCCAGTGATCCAGACCCAGCTGAAGTATGTGTGAATGTGAGGCTAGTGTGTGAGGGGCCAGTCTCATGGTCCAGTGATCCAGACCCAGCTGAAGTGTGTGTGAATGTCAGGCTCAGTGTGTGAGGGACCAGCCTCAGGGTCCAGTGATCCAGACCCAGCTGAAGTGTGTGTGAATGTGAGGCTTAGTGTGTGTGAGGGACCAGTCTCAGTGTCCAGTGATCCAGACCCAGCTTAAGTGTGTTTGAATGTGAGGCTCAGTGTATGAGGAACCAGTCTCAGGATCCAGTGATCCAGACCCAGCTGAAGTTTGTGTGAATGTGAGGCTCAGTGTGTGAGGGACCAGCCTCAGGGTCCAGTGATCCAGACCCAGCTGAAGTTTGTGTGAATGTGAGGCTCAGTGTGTGAGGGACCAGCCTCAGTGTCCAGTGATCCAGACCGAGCTGAAGTTTGTGTGAATGTGAGGCGCAGTGTGTGAGGGACCAGTCTCAGGTTCCAGTGATCCAGACCCAGCTGAAGTGTGTGTGAATGTGAGGCTCAGTGTGAGAGCGACCAGTCTCAGTGTCCAGTGATCCAGACCCAGCTGAAGTGTGTGTGAATGTGAGGCTCAGTATGTGAGGGACCAGTCTCAGTGTACAGTGATCCAGACCCAGCTGAAGTGTGTGTGAATGTGAGGCTCAGTGTGTGAGGGACCAGTCTCAGGGATCAGTGATCCAGACAAAGCTGAAGTGTGTGTGAATGTGAGGCTCAGTGTGTGAGGGACCAATCTCAGAGTCCAGTAATCCAGACCCAGCTGAAGTGTGTGTGAATGTGAGGCTCAGTGTGTGAGGGACCAGTCTCAGTTTCCAGTAATCCAGACCCAGCAGAAGTGAGTGTGAATGTGAGGCTCAGTGTGTGAGGGACCAGCCTCAGGGTCCATTGATCCAGACCCAGCTGAAGTCTGTGTGAATGTGATGCTCAGTGTGTGAGGGACCAGTCTCAGGGTCCAGTGATCCAGACCCAGCTGAAGTGTGTGTGAATGTGAGGCTCAGTGTGTGAGGGACCAGTCTCAGGGTCCAGTGATCCAGACCCAGCTGAAGTGTGTGTGAATGTGAGGCTCAGTGTGTGAGGGACCAGTCTCAGGGTCCAGTGATCCAGACCCAGCTGAAGTGTGTGTGAATGTGAGGCTCAGTGTGTGAGGGACCAGTCTCAGGGTCCAGTGATCCAGCCCCAGCTGAAGTGTGTGTGAATGTAGGGCTCAGTGTGTGAGGGACCATTCTCAGGGTCCAGTTATCCAGACCCAGCTGAAGTGTGTGTGAATGTGAGGCTCAGTGTGTGAGGAACCAGTCTCAGGGTCCAGTGATCCAGACCCAGCTGAAGTGTGTGTGAATGTGAGGCTCAGTGTGTGAGGGACCAGCCTCAGGGTCCAGTGAACCAGACCCAGCTGAAGTGTGTGTGAATGTGAGACTCAGTGTGTGAGGGACCAGTCTCAGGGTCCAGTGATCCAGACCCAGCTGAAGTGTGTGTGAATGTGAGGCTCAGTGTGTGAGGGACAAGTCTCAAGGTCCAGTGATCCAGACCCAGCTGTATTGTGTGTGAATGTGAGGCTCAGTGTGTGAGGGACCAGTCTCAGTTTCCAGTAATCCAGACCCAGCAGAAGTGAGTGTGAATGTGAGGCTCAGTGTGTGAGGGACCAGACTCAGGGTCCAGTGATCCAGACCCAGCTGAAGTGTGTGTGAATGTGAGGCTCAGTGTGTGAGGGACCAGTCTCAGGGATCAGTGATCCAGACAAAGCTGAAGTGTGTGTGAATGTGAGGCTCAGTGTGTGAGGGACCAATCTCATAGTCCAGTAATCCAGACCCAGCTGAAGTGTGTGTGAATGTGAGGCTCAGTGTGTGAGGGACCAGTCTCAGTTTCCAGTAATCCAGACCCAGCAGAAGTGAGTGTGAATGTGAGGCTCAGTTATGTGAGGGACCAGTCTCAGGGTCCAGTGATCCAGACCCAGCTGAAGTATGTGTGAATGTGAGGCTCAGTGTGTGAGGGACCAGCCTCAGGGTCCATTGATCCAGACCCAGCTGAAGTCTGTGTGAATGTGATGCTCAGTGTGTGAGGGACCAGTCTCAGGGTCCAGTGATCCAGACCCAGCTGAAGTGTGTGTGAATGTGAGGCTCAGTGTGTGAGGGACCAGTCTCAGGGTCCAGTGATCCAGACCCAGCTGAAGTGTGTGTGAATGTGAGGCTCAGTGTGTGAGGGACCAGTCTCAGTATCCAGTGATCCAGACCCAGCTGAAGTGTGTGTGAATGTGAGGCTCAGTGTGTGAGGGACCATTCTCAGGGTCCAGTTATCCAGACCCAGCTGAAGTGTGTGTGAATGTGAGGCTCAGTGTGTGAGGAACCAGTCTCAGGGTCCAGTGATCCAGACCCAGCTGAAGTGTGTGTGAATGTGAGGCTCAGAGTGTGAGGGACCAGCCTCAGGGTCCAGTGAACCAGACCCAGCTGAAGTATGTGTGAATGTGAGACTCAGTGTGTGAGGGACCAGTCTCTGGGTCCAGTGATCCAGACCCAGCAGAAGTGTGTGTGAATGTGAGGCTCAGTATGTGAGGGACCAGTCTCAAGGTCCAGTGATCCAGACCCAGCTGTATTGTGTGTGAATGTGAGGCTCAGTGTGTGAGGAACCAGTCTCAGGGTCGAGTGATCCAGACCCAGCTGAAGTATGTGTGAATGTGAGGCTCAGTGTGTGAGGGACCAGACTCAGGGTCCAGTGATCCAGACCCAGCTGAAGTGTGTGTGAATGTGAGGCTCGGTGTGTGCGGGACCAGTCTCAGGGTCCAGTGATCCAGACCCAGCTGAAGTGTGTGTGAATGTGAGGCTCAGTGTGTGAGGGACCAGCCTCAGGGTCCAGTGATCCAGACCCAGCTGAAGTGTGTGTGAATGTGAGGCTCAGTGTGTGAGGGACCAGTCTCATGGTGGAGTGATTCAGACCCAGCTGAAGTGTGTGTGAATGTGAGGCTCAGTGTGTGAGGGACCAGTCTCAGGGTCCAGTGATCCAGACCCAGCTGAAGTGTGTGTGAATGTGAGGCTCAGTGTGTGAGGGACCAGTCTCAGGGTCCAGTGATCCAGACCCAGCTGAAGTATGTGTGAATGTGAGGCTTAGTGTGTGATGGACCAGCCTCAGGGTCCAGTGATCCAGACCCAGCTGAAGTGTGTGTGAATGTGAGGCTCAGTGTGTGAGGGACCAGTCTCACGGTCCAGTGATCCAGACCCAGCTGAAGTATGTGTGAATGTGAGGCTCAGTGTGTGAGGGACCAGCCTCAGGGTCCATTGATCCAGACCCAGCTGAAGTCTGTGTGAATGTGATGCTCAGTGTGTGAGGGACCAGTCTCAGGGTCCAGTGATCCAGACCCAGCTGAAGTGTGTGTGAATGTGAGGCTCAGTGTGTGAGGGACCAGTCTCAGGGTCCAGTATCCAGACCCAGCTGAAGTGTGTGTGAATGTGAGGCTCAGTGTGTGAGGGACCAGTCTCAGTATCCAGTGATCCAGACCCAGCTGAAGTGTGTGTGAATGTGAGGCTCAGTGTGTGAGGGACCAGTCTCAGGGTCCAGTGATCCAGACCCAGCTGAAGTGTGTGTGAATGTGAGGCTCAGTGTGTGAGGGACCAGTCTCAGGGTCCAGTGATCCAGCCCCAGCTGAAGTGTGTGTGAATGTAGGGCTCAGTGTGTGAGGGACCATTCTCAGGGTCCAGTTATCCAGACCCAGCTGAAGTGTGTGTGAAAGTGAGGCTCAGTGTGTGAGGAACCAGTCTCAGGGTCCAGTGATCCAGACCCAGCTGAAGTGTGTGTGAATGTGAGGCTCAGTGTGTGAGGGACCAGCCTCAGGGTCCAGTGAACCAGACCCAGCTGAAGTATGTGTGAATGTGAGACTCAGTGTGTGAGGGACCAGTCTCTGGGTCCAGTGATCCAGACCCAGCTGAAGTGTGTGTGAATGTGAGGCTCAGTATGTGAGGGACCAGTCTCAAGGTCCAGTGATCCAGACCCAGCTGTATTGTGTGTGAATGTGAGGCTCAGTGTGTGAGGAACCAGTCTCAGGGTCGAGTGATCCAGACCCAGCTGAAGTATGTGTGAATGTGAGGCTCAGTGTGTGAGGGACCAGACTCAGGGTCCAGTGATCCAGACCCAGCTGAAGTGTGTGTGAATGTGAGGCTCGGTGTGTGCGGGACCAGTCTCAGGGTCCAGTGATCCAGACCCAGCTGAAGTGTATGTGAATGTGAGGCTCAGTGTGTGAGGGACCAGCCTCAGGGTCCAGTGATCCAGACCCAGCTGAAGTGTGTGTGAATGTGAGGCTCAGTGTGTGAGGGACCAGTCTCATGGTGGAGTGATTCAGACCCAGCTGAAGTGTGTGTGAATGTGAGGCTCAGTGTGTGAGGGACCAGTCTCAGGGTCCAGTGATCCAGACCCAGCTGAAGTGTGTGTGAATGTGAGGCTCAGTGTGTGAGGGACCAGTCTCAGGGTCCAGTGATCCAGACCCAGCTGAAGTATGTGTGAATGTGAGGCTTAGTGTGTGATGGACCAGCCTCAGGGTCCAGTGATCCAGACCCAGCTGAAGTGTGTGTGAATGTGAGGCTCAGTGTGTGAGGGACCAGTCTCACGGTCCAGTAATCCAGACCCAGCTGAAGTGTTTGTGAATGTGAGGCTCAGTGTGTGAGGGACCAGCCTCAGGGTCCAGTGATACAGACCCAGCTGAAGTGTGTGTGAATGTGAGGCTCAGTGTGTGAGGGACCAGCCTCAGGGTCCAGTGATACAGACGCAGCTGAAGTGTGTGTGAATGTGAGGCTCAGTGTGTGAGGGACCAGCCTCAGGTTCCAGTGATCCAGACCCAGCTGAGGTGTGTTTGAATATGAGGCTCAATGTGTGAGGGACCAGTCTCAGGAACCATTGATCCAGACCCAGCTGACGTGTGTGTGAATGTGAGGCTCAGTGTGTGAGGGACCAGTCTCAGGGTCCAGTGATCCAGACCCAGCTGAAGTGTGTGTGAATGTGAGGCTCAGTGTGTGAGGGACCAGTCTCAGGGATCAGTGATCCAGACAAAGCTGAAGTGTGTGTGAATGTGAGGCTCAGTGTGTGAGGGCCCAATCTCAGAGTCCAGTAATCCAGACCCAGCTGAAGTGTGTGTGAATGTGAGGCTCAGTGTGTGAAGGACCAGTCTCAGTTTCCAGTAATCCAGACCCAGCAGAAGTGAGTGTGAATGTGAGGCTCAGTTATGTGAGGGACCAGTCTCAGGGTCCAGTGATCCAGACCCAGCTGAAGTATGTGTGAATGTGAGGCTCAGTGTGTGAGGGACCAGCCTCAGGGTCCATTGATCCAGACCCAGCTGAAGTCTGTGTGAATGTGATGCTCAGTGTGTGAGGGACCAGTCTCAGGGTCCAGTGATCCAGACCCAGCTGAAGTGTGTGTGAATGTGAGGCTCAGTGTGTGAGGGACCAGTCTCAGGGTCCAGTGATCCAGACCCAGCTGAAGTGTGTGTGAATGTGAGGCTCAGTGTGTGAGGGACCAGTCTCAGTATCCAGTGATCCAGACCCAGCTGAAGTGTGTGTGAATGTGAGGCTCAGTGTGTGAGGGACCAGTCTCAGGGTCCAGTGATCCAGACCCAGCTGAAGTGTGTGTGAATGTGAGGCTCAGTGTGTGAGGGACCAGTCTCAGGGTCCAGTGATCCAGCCCCAGCTGAAGTGTGTGTGAATGTAGGGCTCAGTGTGTGAGGGACCATTCTCAGGGTCCAGTTATCCAGACCCAGCTGAAGTGTGTGTGAATGTGAGGCTCAGTGTGTGAGGAACCAGTCTCAGGGTCCAGTGATCCAGACCCAGCTGAAGTGTGTGTGAATGCGAGGCTCAGTGTGTGAGGGACCAGACTCAGGGTCCAGTGATCCAGACCCAGCTGAAGTGTGTGTGAATGTGAGGCTCGGTGTGTGCGGGACCAGTCTCAGGGTCCAGTGATCCAGATCCAGCTGAAGTGTGTGTGAGTGTGAGGCTCAGTGTGTGAGGGACCAGCCTCAGGGTCCAGTGATCCAGACCCAGCTGAAGTGTGTGTGAATGTGAGGCTCAGTGTGTGAGGGACCAGTCTCATGGTGGAGTGATTCAGACCCAGCTGAAGTGTGTGTGAATGTGAGGCTCAGTGTGTGAGGGACCAGTCTCAGGGTCCAGTGATCCAGACCCAGCTGAAGTGTGTGTGAATGTGAGGCTCAGTGTGTGAGGGACCAGTCTCAGGGTCCAGTGATCCAGACCCAGCTGAAGTATGTGTGAATGTGAGGCTTAGTGTGTGATGGACCAGCCTCAGGGTCCAGTGATCCAGACCCAGCTGAAGTGTGTGTGAATGTGAGGCTCAGTGTGTAAGGGACCAGTCTCAGGGTCCAGTGATCCAGACCCAGCTGAAGTGTGTGTGAATGTGAGGCTCAGTGTGTGAGGGACCAGCCTCAGGGTCCAGTGAACCAGACCCAGCTGAAGTGTGTGTGAATGTGAGACTCAGTGTGTGAGGGACCAGTCTCAGGGTCCAGTGATCCAGACCCAGCTGAAGTGTGTGTGAATGTGAGGCTCAGTGTGTGAGGGACCAGTCTCAAGGTCCAGTGATCCAGACCCAGCTGTATTGTGTGTGAATGTGAGGCTCAGTGTGTGAGGAACCAGTCTCAGGGTCGAGTGATCCAGACCAAGCTGAAGTATGTGTGAATGTGAGGCTCAGTGTGTGAGGGACCAGACTCAGGGTCCAGTGATCCAGACCCAGCTTAAGTGTGTGTGAATGTGAGGCTCGGTGTGTGCGGGACCAGTCTCAGGGTCCAGTGATCCAGACCCAGCTGAAGTGTGTGTGAATGTGAGGCTCAGTGTGTGAGGGACCAGCCTCAGGGTCCAGTGATCCAGACCCAGCTGAAGTGTGTGTGAATGTGAGGCTCAGTGTGTGAGGGACCAGTCTCATGGTGGAGTGATTCAGACCCAGCTGAAGTGTGTGTGAATGTGAGGCTCAGTGTGTGAGGGACCAGTCTCAGGGTCCAGTGATCCAGACCCAGCTGAAGTGTGTGTGAATGTGAGGCTCAGTGTGTGAGGGACCAGTCTCAGGGTCCAGTGATCCAGACCCAGCTGAAGTATGTGTGAATGTGAGGCTTAGTGTGTGATGGACCAGCCTCAGGGTCCAGTGATCCAGACCCAGCTGAAGTGTGTGTGAATGTGAGGCTCAGTGTGTGAGGGACCAGTCTCACGGTCCAGTAATCCAGACCCAGCTGAAGTGTGTGTGAATGTGAGGCTCAGTGTGTGAGGGACCAGCCTCAGGGTCCAGTGATACAGACCCAGCTGAAGTGTGTGTGAATGTGAGGCTCAGTGTGTGAGGGACCAGCCTCAGGGTCCAGTGATACAGACGCAGCTGAAGTGTGTGTGAATGTGAGGCTCAGTGTGTGAGGGACCAGCCTCAGGGTCCAGTGATCCAGACCCAGCTGAAGTGTGTTTGAATATGAGGCTCAGTGTGTGAGGGACCAGTCTCAGGATCCATTGATCCAGAACCAGCTGACGTGTGTGTGAATGTGAGGCTCAGTGTGTGAGGGACCAGTCTCAGGGTCCAGTGATCCAGACATAGCTGAAGTGTGTCTGAATGTGAGGCTCAGTGTGTGAGGGACCAGCCTCAGGTTCCAGTGATCCAGACTCAGCTGAAGTGTGTGTGAATGTGAGGCTCAGTTTGTGAGGGACCAGTCTCAGGGTCCAGTGATCCAGACCCAGCTGAAGTGTGTGTGAATGTGAGGCTCAGTGTGTGAGAGACCAGTCTCAGGGTCCAGTGATCCAGACTCAGCTGAAGTGCCTGTGAATGTGACGCTCAGTGTTTGAGGATACAATCTCATGGTCTAGTGATCCAGACCCAGCTGAAGTGTGTGTGAATGTGAGGCTCAGTGTGTGAGGGACCAGTCTCTGGGTCCAGTGATCCAGACCCAGCTGAAATATGTGTGAATGTGAGGCTGAGTGTGTGAGGGACCAGTCTCAGGGTCCAGTGATCCAGACCCAGCTGAAGTGTGTGTGAATGTGAGGCTCAATGTGTGAGGGACCAGTCTCAGGGTCCAGTGATCCAGACCCAGCTGAAGTATGTGTGAATGTGAGGCTCAGTGTGTGAGGGGCCAGTCTCATGGTCCAGTGATCCAGACCCAGCTGAAGTGTGTGTGAATGTGAGGCTCAGTGTGTGAGGGACCAGCCTCAGGGTCCAGTGATCCAGACCCAGCTGAAGTGTGTGTGAATGTGAGGCTTAGTGTGTGTGAGGGACCAGTCTCAGTGTCCAGTGATCCAGACCCAGCTTAAGTGTGTTTGAATGTGAGGCTCAGTGTATGAGGAACCAGCCTCAGGATCCAGTGATCCAGACCCAGCTGAAGTGTGTGTGAATGTGAGGCTCAGTGTGTGAGGGACCAGCCTCAGGGTCCAGTGATCCAGACCCAGCTGAAGTTTGTGTGAATGTGAGGCTCAGTGTGTGAGGGACCAGCCTCAGTGTCCAGTGATCCAGACCCAGCTGAAGTTTGTGTGAATGTGAGGCTCAGTGTGTGAGGGACCAGTCTCAGGGTCCAGTGATCCAGACCCAGCTGAAGTGTGTGTGAATGTGAGGCTCAGTGTGTGAGCGACCAGTCTCAGGGTCCAGTGAACTAGACCCAGCTGAAGTGTGTGTGAATGTGAGGCTCAGTATGTGAGGGACCAGTCTCAGTGTCCAGTGATCCAGACCCAGCTGAAGTGTGTGTGAATGTGAGGCTCAGTGTGTGAGGGACCAGTCTCAGGGATCAGTGATCCAGACAAAGCTGAAGTGTGTGTGAATGTGAAGCTCAGTGTGTGAGGGACCAATCTCAGAGTCCAGTAATCCAGACCCAGCTGAAGTGTGTGTGAATGTGAGGCTCTGTGTGTGAGGGACCAGTCTCAGTTTCCAGTAATCCAGACCCAGCAGAAGTGAGTGTGAATGTGAGGCTCAGTGTGTGAGGGACCAGTCTCAGGGTTCAGTGATCCAGACCCAGCTGAAGTATGTGTGAATGTGAGGCTCAGTGTGTGAGGGACCAGCCTCAGGGTCCATTGAACCAGACCCAGCTGAAGTCTGTGTGAATGTGATGCTCAGTGTGTGAGGGACCAGTCTCAGGGTCCAGTGATCCAGACCCAGCTGAAGTGTGTGTGAATGTGAGGCTCAGTGTGTGAGGAACCAGTCTCAGGGTCCAGTGATCCAGACCCAGCTGAAGTGTGGGTGAATGTGAGGCTCAGTGTGTGAGGGACCAGTCTCAGGATCCAGTGATCCAGACCCAGCTGAAGTGTGTGTGAATGTGAGGCTCAGTGTGTGAGGGACCAGTTTCAGGGTCCAGTGATCCAGACCCAGCTGAAGTGTGTGTGAATGTGAGGCTCAGTGTGTGAGGGACCAGTCTCAGGGTCCAGTGATCCAGCCCCAGATGAAATGTGTGTGAATGTAGGGCTCAGTGTGTGAGGGACCATTCTCAGGGTCCAGTGATCCAGACCCAGCTGAAGTGTGTGTGAATGTGAGGCTCAGTGTGTGAGGAACCAGTCTCAGGGTCCAGTGATCCAGACCCAGCTGAAGTGTGTGTGAATGTGAGGCTCAGTGTGTCAGGGACCAGCCTCAGGGTCCAGTGAACCAGACCCAGCTGAAGTGTGTGTGAATGTGAGGCTCGGTGTGTGCGGGACCAGTCTCAGGGTCCAGTGATCCAGACCCAGCTGAAGTGTGTGTGAATGTGAGGCTCAGTGTGTGATGGACCAGTCTCATGGTGGAGTGATTCAGACCCAGCTGAAGTGTGTGTGAATGTGAGGCTCAGTGTGTGAGGGACCAGTCTCAGGGTCCAGTGATCCAGACCCAGCTGAAGTGTGTGTGAATGTGAGGCTCAGTGTGTGAGGGACCAGTCTCAGGGTCCAGTGATCCAGACCCAGCTGAAGTATGTGTGAATGTGAGGCTTAGTGTGTGAGGGACCAGCCTCAGGGTCCAGTGATCCAGACCCAGCTGAAGTGTGTGTGAATGTGAGGCTCAGTGTGTGAGGGACCAGTCTCAGGGTACAGTGATCCAGACCCAGATGAAGTGTGTGTGAATGTAGGGCTCAGTGTGTGAGGGACCAGTCTCACGGTCCAGTGATCCAGACCCAGCTGAAGTGTGTGTGAATGTAAGGCTCAGTGTGTGAGGGACCAGCCTCAGGGTCCAGTGATCCAGACCCAGCTGAAGTGTGTTTGAATATGAGGCTCAGTGTGTGAGGGACCAGCCTCAGGGTCCAGTGAACCAGACCCAGCTGAAGTGTGTGTGAATGTGAGACTCAGTGTGTGAGGGACCAGTCTCAGGGTCCAGTGATCCAGACCCAGCTGAAGTGTGTGTGAATGTGAGGCTCAGTGTGTGAGGGACCAGTCTCAAGGTCCAGTGATCCAGACCCAGCTGTATTGTGTGTGAATGTGAGGCTCAGTGTATGAGGAACCAGTCTCAGGGTCGAGTGATCCAGACCCAGCTGAAGTGTGTGTGAATGTGAGGCTCAGTGTGTGAGGGACAAGACTCAGGGTCCAGTGATCCAGACCCAGCTGAAGTGTGTGTGAATGTGAGGCTCGGTGTGTGCGGGACCAGTCTCAGGGTCCAGTGATCCAGACCCAGCTTAAGTGTGTGTGAATGTGAGGCTCAGTGTGTGAGGGACCAGCCTCAGGGTCCAGTGATCCAGACCCAGCTGAAGTGTGTGTGAATGTGAGGCTCAGTGTGTGAGGGACCAGTCTCATGGTGGAGTGATTCAGACCCAGCTGAAGTGTGTGTGAATGTGAGGCTCAGTGTGTGAGGGACCAGTCTCAGGGTCCAGTGATCCAGACCCAGCTGAAGTGTGTGTGAATGTGAGGCTCCGTGTGTGAGTGACCAGTGTCAGGTCCAGTGATCCAGACCCAGCTGAAGTATGTGTGAATGTGAGGCTTAGTGTGTGAGGGACCAGCCTCAGGGTCCAGTGATCCAGACCCAGCTGAAGTGTGTGCGAATGTGAGGCTCAGTATGTGAGGGACCAGCCTCAGGGTCCAGTGATCCAGACCCTGCTGACGTGTGTGTGAATGTGAGGGTCAGTGTGTGAGGGACCAGTCTCAGGGTCCAGTGATCCAGTCCCCGCCGTAGTGTGTGTGAATATGAGGCTCAGTGTGTGAGGGACCAGTCTCAGTGTCTAGTGATCCAGACCCAGCTGAAGTGTGTGTGAATGTGAGGCTCAGTGTGTGAGGGACCAGTCTCAGGGTCCAGTGATCCAGACCCAGCTGAAGTGTGTGTGAATGTGAGGCTCAGTGTCTGAGGGACGTGCCTCAGGGTCCAGTGATCCAGACCCAGCTGAAGTGTGTGTGAATGTGAGGCTCAGTGTGTGAGGGACCAGCCTCAGGGTCCAGTGATGCAGACCCAGCTGCAGTATGTGTGAATGTGAGGCTCAGTGTGTGAGGGACCAGTCTCAGGCTCCAGTGATCCAGACCCAGCTGAAGATTGTGTGAATGTGAGGCTCAGTGTATGAGGGACCAGCCTCAGGGTCTAGTGATCCAGACCCAGCAGAAGTGTGTGTGAATGTGAGGCTCAGTGTGTGAGGGACCAGTCTCAGGGTCCAGTGATCCAGACCCAGCTGAAGTGTGTGTGAATGTGAGGCTCAGTGTGTGAGGGACCAGTCTCAGGGTCCAGTGATCCAGACCCAGCTGAAGTGCCTGTGAATGTGACGCTCAGTGTTTGAGGATACAATCTCATGGTCTAGTGATCCAGACCCAGCTGAAGTGTGTGTGAATGTGAGGCTCAGTGTGTGAGGGACCAGTCTCTGGGTCCAGTGATCCAGACCCAGCTGAAATATGTGTGAATGTGAGGCTCAGTGTGTGAGGGACCAGTCTCAGGGTCCAGTGATCCAGACCCAGCTGAAGTGTGTGTGAATGTGAGGCTCAGTGTGTGAGGGACCAGTCTCAGGGTCCAGTGATCCATACCCAGCTTAAGTGTGTTTGAATGTGAGGCTCAGTGTATGAGGAACCAGTCTCAGGATCCAGTGATCCAGACCCAGCTGAAGTGTGTGTGAATGTGAGGCTCAGTGTGTGAGGGACCAGCCTCAGGGTCCAGTGATCCAGACCCAGCTGAAGTTTGTGTGAAAATGAGGCTCAGTGTGTGAGGGACCAGCCTCAGGGTCCAGTGATCCAGACCCAGCTGAAGTGTGTTTGAATATGAGGCTCAGTGTGTGAGGGACCAGTCTCAGGGTCCAGTGATCCAGACATAGCTGAAGTGTGTCTGAATGTGAGGCTCAGTGTGTGAGGGACCAGCCTCAGGTTCCAGTGATCCAGACTCAGCTGAAGTGTGTGTGAATGTGAGGCTCAGTTTGTGAGGGACAAGTCTCAGGGTCCAGTGATCCAGACCCAGCTGAAGTGTGTGTGAATGTGAGGCTCAGTGTGTGAGAGACCAGTCTCAGGGTCCAGTGATCCAGACTCAGCTGAAGTGCCTGTGAATGTGACGCTCAGTGTTTGAGGATACAATCTCATGGTCTAGTGATCCAGACCCAGCTGAAGTGTGTGTGAATGTGAGGCTCAGTGTGTGAGGGACCAGTCTCTGGGTCCAGTGATCCAGACCCAGCTGAAATATGTGTGAATGTGAGGCTCAGTGTGTGAGGGACCAGTCTCAGGGTCCAGTGATCCAGACCCAGCTGAAGTGTGTGTGAATGTGAGGCTCAATGTGTGAGGGACCAGTCTCAGGGTCCAGTGATCCAGACCCAGCTGAAGTATGTGTGAATGTGAGGCTCAGTGTGTGAGGGGCCAGTCTCATGGTCCAGTGATCCAGACCCAGCTGAAGTGTGTGTGAATGTGAGGCTCAGTGTGTGAGGGAGCAGCCTCAGGGTCCAGTGATCCAGACCCAGCTGAAGTGTGTGTGAATGTGAGGCTTAGTGTGTGTGAGGGACCAGCCTCAGTGTCCAGTGATCCAGACCCAGCTGAAGTTTGTGTGAATGTGAGGCTCAGTGTGTGAGGGACCAGTCTCAGGGTCCAGTGATCCAGACCCAGATGAAGTGTGTGTGAATGTGAGGCTCAGTGTGTGAGCGACCAGTCTCAGGGTCCAGTGATCTAGACCCAGCTGAAGTGTGTGTGAATGTGAGGCTCAGTATGTGAGGGACCAGTCTCAGTGTCCAGTGATCCAGACCCAGCTGAAGTGTGTGTGAATGTGAGGCTCAGTGTGTGAGGGACCAGTCTCAGGGATCAGTGATCCAGACAAAGCTGAAGTGTGTGTGAATGTGAGGCTCAGTGTGTGAGGGACCAATCTCAGAGTCCAGTAATCCAGACCCAGCTGAAGTGTGTGTGAATGTGAGGCTCTGTGTGTGAGGGACCAGTCTCAGTTTCCAGTAATCCAGACCCAGCAGAAGTGAGTGTGAATGTGAGGCTCAGTGTGTGAGGGATCAGTCTCAGGGTCCAGTGATCCAGACCCAGCTGAAGTATGTGTGAATGTGAGGCTCAGTGTGTGAGGGACCAGCCTCAGGGTCCATTGAACCAGACCCAGCTGAAGTCTGTGTGAATGTGATGCTCAGTGTGTGAGGGACCAGTCTCAGGGTCCAGTGATCCAGACCCAGCTGAAGTGTGTGTGAATGTGAGGCTCAGTGTGTGAGGGACCAGTCTCAGGGTCCAGTGATCCAGACCCAGCTGAAGTGTGGGTGAATGTGAGGCTCAGTGTGTGAGGGACCAGTCTCAGGATCCAGTGATCCAGACCCAGCTGAAGTGTGTGTGAATGTGAGGCTCAGTGTGTGAGGGACCAGTTTCAGGGTCCAGTGATCCAGACCCAGCTGAAGTGTGTGTGAATGTGAGGCTCAGTGTGTGAGGGACCAGTCTCAGGGTCCAGTGATCCAGCCCCAGATGAAATGTGTGTGAATGTAGGGCTCAGTGTGTGAGGGACCATTCTCAGGGTCCAGTGATCCAGACCCAGCTGAAGTGTGTGTGAATGTGAGGCTCAGTGTGTGAGGAACCAGTCTCAGGGTCCAGTGATCCAGACCCAGCTGAAGTGTGTGTGAATGTGAGGCTCAGTGTGTGAGGGACCAGCCTCAGGGTCCAGTGAACCAGACCCAGCTGAAGTGTGTGTGAATGTGAGGCTCGGTGTGTGCGGGACCAGTCTCAGGGTCCAGTGATCCAGACCCAGCTGAAGTGTGTGTGAATGTGAGGCTCAGTGTGTGAGGGACCAGCCTCAGGGTCCAGTGATCCAGACCCAGCTGAAGTGTGTGTGAATGTGAGGCTCAGTGTGTGATGGACCAGTCTCATGGTGGAGTGATTCAGACCCAGCTGAAGTGTGTGTGAATGTGAGGCTCAGTGTGTGAGGGACCAGTCTCAGGGTCCAGTGATCCAGACCCAGCTGAAGTGTGTGTGAATGTGAGGTTCAGTGTGTGAGGGACCAGTCTCAGGGTCCAGTGATCCAGACCCAGCTGAAGTATGTGTGAATGTGAGGCTTAGTGTGTGAGGGACCAGCCTCAGGGTCCAGTGATCCAGACCCAGCTGAAGTGTGTGTGAATGTGAGGCTCAGTGTGTGAGGGACCAGTCTCAGGGTACAGTGATCCAGACCCAGATGAAGTGTGTGTGAATGTAGGGCTCAGTGTGTGAGGGACCAGTCTCACGGTCCAGTGATCCAGACCCAGCTGAAGTGTGTGTGAATGTAAGGCTCAGTGTGTGAGGGACCAGCCTCAGGGTCCAGTGATCCAGACCCAGCTGAAGTGTGTTTGAATATGAGGCTCAGTGTGTGAGGGACCAGCCTCAGGGTCCAGTGAACCAGACCCAGCTGAAGTGTGTGTGAATGTGAGACTCAGTGTGTGAGCGACCAGTCTCAGGGTCCAGTGATCCAGACCCAGCTGAAGTGTGTGTGAATGTGAGGCTCAGTGTGTGAGGGACCAGTCTCAAGGTCCAGTGATCCAGACCCAGCTGTATTGTGTGTGAATGTGAGGCTCAGTGTATGAGGAACCAGTCTCAGGGTCGAGTGATCCAGACCCAGCTGAAGTGTGTGTGAATGTGAGGCTCAGTGTGTGAGGGACAAGACTCAGGGTCCAGTGATCCAGACCCAGCTGAAGTGTGTGTGAATGTGAGGCTCGGTGTGTGCGGGACCAGTCTCAGGGACCAGTGATCCAGACCCAGCTTAAGTGTGTGTGAATGTGAGGCTCAGTGTGTGAGGGACCAGCCTCAGGGTCCAGTGATCCAGACCCAGCTGAAGTGTGTGTGAATGTGAGGCTCAGTGTGTGAGGGACCAGTCTCATGGTGGAGTGATTCAGACCCAGCTGAAGTGTGTGTGAATGTGAGGCTCAGTGTGTGAGGGACCAGTCTCAGGGTCCAGTGATCCAGACCCAGCTGAAGTGTGTGTGAATGTGAGGCTCCGTGTGTGAGTGACCAGTGTCAGGTCCAGTGATCCAGACCCAGCTGAAGTATGTGTGAATGTGAGGCTTAGTGTGTGAGGGACCAGCCTCAGGGTCCAGTGATCCAGACCCAGCTGAAGTGTGTGCGAATGTGAGGCTCAGTATGTGAGGGACCAGCCTCAAGGTCCAGTGATCCAGACCCTGCTGACGTGTGTGTGAATGTGAGGGTCAGTGTGTGAGGGACCAGTCTCAGGGTCCAGTGATCCAGTCCCCGCCGTAGTGTGTGTGAATATGAGGCTCAGTGTGTGAGGGACCAGTCTCAGTGTCTAGTGATCCAGACCCAGCTGAAGTGTGTGTGAATGTGAGGCTCAGTGTGTGAGGGACCAGTCTCAGGGTCCAGTGATCCAGACCCAGCTGAAGTGTGTGTGAATGTGAGGCTCAGTGTCTGAGGGACGAGCCTCAGGGTCCAGTGATCCAGACCCAGCTGAAGTGTGTGTGAATGTGAGGCTCAGTGTGTGAGGGACCAGCCTCAGGGTCCAGTGATGCAGACCCAGCTGCAGTATGTGTGAATGTGAGGCTCAGTGTGTGAGGGACCAGTCTCAGGCTCCAGTGATCCAGACCCAGCTGAAGATTGTGTGAATGTGAGGCTCAGTGTATGAGGGACCAGCCTCAGGGTCTAGTGATCCAGACCCAGCAGAAGTGTGTGTGAATGTGAGGCTCAGTGTGTGAGGGACCAGTCTCAGGGTCCAGTGATCCAGACCCAGCTGAAGTGTGTGTGAATGTGAGGCTCAGTGTGTGAGGGACCAGTCTCAGGGTCCAGTGATCCAGACCCAGCTGAAGTGCCTGTGAATGTGACGCTCAGTGTTTGAGGATACAATCTCATGGTCTAGTGATCCAGACCCAGCTGAAGTGTGTGTGAATGTGAGGCTCAGTGTGTGAGGGACCAGTCTCTGGGTCCAGTGATCCAGACCCAGCTGAAATATGTGTGAATGTGAGGCTTAGTGTGTGAGGGACCAGTCTCAGGGTCCAGTGATCCAGACCCAGCTGAAGTGTGTGTGAATGTGAGGCTCAGTGTGTGAGGGACCAGTCTCAGGGTCCAGTGATCCATACCCAGCTTAAGTGTGTTTGAATGTGAGGCTCAGTGTATGAGGAACCAGTCTCAGGATCCAGTGATCCAGACCCAGCTGAAGTGTGTGTGAATGTGAGGCTCAGTGTGTGAGGGACCAGCCTCAGGGTCCAGTGATCCAGACCCAGCTGAAGTTTGTGTGAAAATGAGGCTCAGTGTGTGAGGGACCAGCCTCAGTGTCCAGTGATCCAGACCCAGCTGAAGTGTGTGTGAATGTGAGGCTCAGTATGTGAGGGACCAGTCTCAGTGTCCAGTGATCCAGCCCCAGCTGAAGTGTGTGTGAATGTGAGGCTCAGTGTGTGAGGGACCAGTCTCAGGGATCAGTGATCCAGACAAAGCTGAAGTGTGTGTGAATGTGAGGCTCAGTGTGTGAGGGACCAATCTCAGAGTCCAGTAATCCAGACCCAGCTGAAGTGTGTGTGAATGTGAGGCTCAGTGTGTGAGGGACCAGTCTCAGTTTCCAGTAATCCAGACCCAGCAGAAGTGAGTGTGAATGTGAGGCTCAGTTATGTGAGGGACCAGTCTCAGGGTCCAGTGATCCAGACCCAGCTGAAGTATGTGTGAATGTGAGGCTCAGTGTGTGAGGGACCAGCCTCAGGGTCCATTGATCCAGACCCAGCTGAAGTCTGTGTGAATGTGATGCTCAGTGTGTGAGGGACCAGTCTCAGGGTCCAGTGATCCAGACCCAGCTGAAGTGTGTGTGAATGTGAGGCTCAGTGTGTGAGGGACCAGTCTCAGGGTCCAGTGATCCAGACCCAGCTGAAGTGTGTGTGAATGTGAGGCTCCGTGTGTGAGTGACCAGTGTCAGGGTCCAGTGATCCAGACCCAGCTGAAGTATGTGTGAATGTGAGGCTTAGTGTGTGAGGGACCAGCCTCAGGGTCCAGTGATCCAGACCCAGCTGAAGTGTGTGCGAATGTGAGGCTCAGTATGTGAGGGACCAGCCTCAGGGTCCAGTGATCCAGACCCTGCTGACGTGTGTGTGAATGTGAGGGTCAGTGTGTGAGGGACCAGTCTCAGGGTCCAGTGATCCAGTCCCCGCTGTAGTGTGTGTGAATATGAGGCTCAGTGTGTGAGGGACCAGTCTTAGTGTCTAGTGATCCAGACCCAGCAGAAGTGTGTGTGAATGTGAGGCTCAGTGTGTGAGGGACCAGTCTCAGGGTCCAGTGATCCAGACCCAGCTGAAGTGTGTGTGAATGTGAGGCTCAGTGTCTGAGGGACGAGCCTCAGGGTCCAGTGATCCAGACCCAGCTGAAGTGTGTGTGAATGTGAGGCTCAGTGTGTGAGGGACCAGCCTCAGGGTCCAGTGATGCAGACCCAGCTGCAGTATGTGTGAATGTGAGGCTCAGTGTGTGAGGGACCAGTCTCAGGCTCCAGTGATCCAGACCCAGCTGAAGATTGTGTGAATGTGAGGCTCAGTGTATGAGGGACCAGCCTCAGGATCTAGTGATCCAGACCCATCTGAAGTGTGTGTGAATGTGAGGCTCCGTGTGTGAGGGACCAGTCTCAGGGTCCAGTGATCCAGACCCAGCTGAAGTGTGTGTGAATGTGAGGCTCAGTCTGTGAGGGACCAGTCTCAGGGTCCAGTGATCCAGACCCAGCTGAAGTGTGTGTGAATGTGAGGCTCAGTGTGTGAGGGACCAGTCTCAAGGTCCAGTGATCCAGACCCAGCTGTATTGTGTGTGAATGTGAGGCTCAGTGTGTGAGGAACCAGTCTCAGGGTCGAGTGATCCAGACCCAGCTGAAGTATGTGTGAATGTGAGGCTCAGTGTGTGAGGGACCAGACTCAGGGTCCAGTGATCCAGACCCAGCTTAAGTGTGTGTGAATGTGAGGCTCGGTGTGTGCGGGACCAGTCTCAGGGTCCAGTGATCCAGACCCAGCTGAAGTGTGTGTGAATGTGAGGCTCAGTGTGTGAGGGACCAGCCTCAGGGTCCAGTGATCCAGACCCAGCTGAAGTGTGTGTGAATGTGAGGCTCAGTGTGTGAGGGACCAGTCTCATGGTGGAGTGATTCAGACCCAGCTGAAGTGTGTGTGAATGTGAGGCTCAGTGTGTGAGGGACCAGTCTCAGGGTCCAGTGATCCAGACCCAGCTGAAGTGTGTGTGAATGTGAGGCTCAGTGTGTGAGGGACCAGTCTCAGGGTCCAGTGATCCAGACCCAGCTGAAGTATGTGTGAATGTGAGGCTTAGTGTGTGATGGACCAGCCTCAGGGTCCAGTGATCCAGATCCAGCTGAAGTGTGTGTGAATGTGAGGCTCAGTGTGTGAGGGACCAGTCTCACGGTCCAGTAATCCAGACCCAGCTGAAGTGTGTGTGAATGTGAGGCTCAGTGTGTGAGGGACCAGTCTCAGGGTCCAGTGATCCAGCCCCAGATGAAATGTGTGTGAATGTAGGGCTCAGTGTGTGAGGGACCATTCTCAGGGTCCAGTGATCCAGACCCAGCTGAAGTGTGTGTGAATGTGAGGCTCAGTGTGTGAGGAACCAGTCTCAGGGTCCAGTGATCCAGACCCAGCTGAAGTGTGTGTGAATGTGAGGCTCAGTGTGTGAGGGACCAGCCTCAGGGTCCAGTGAACCAGACCCAGCTGAAGTGTGTGTGAATGTGAGGCTCGGTGTGTGCGGGACCAGTCTCAGGGTCCAGTGATCCAGACCCAGCTGAAGTGTGTGTGAATGTGAGGCTCAGTGTGTGAGGGACCAGCCTCAGGGTCCAGTGATCCAGACCCAGCTGAAGTGTGTGTGAATGTGAGGCTCAGTGTGTGATGGACCAGTCTCATGGTGGAGTGATTCAGACCCAGCTGAAGTGTGTGTGAATGTGAGGCTCAGTGTGTGAGGGACCAGTCTCAGGGTCCAGTGATCCAGACCCAGCTGAAGTGTGTGTGAATGTGAGGCTCAGTGTGTGAGGGACCAGTCTCAGGGTCCAGTGATCCAGACCCAGCTGAAGTATGTGTGAATGTGAGGCTTAGTGTGTGAGGGACCAGCCTCAGGGTCCAGTGATCCAGACCCAGCTGAAGTGTGTGTGAATGTGAGGCTCAGTGTGTGAGGGACCAGTCTCAGGGTACAGTGATCCAGACCCAGATGAAGTGTGTGTGAATGTAGGGCTCAGTGTGTGAGGGACCAGTCTCACGGTCCAGTGATCCAGACCCAGCTGAAGTGTGTGTGAATGTAAGGCTCAGTGTGTGAGGGACCAGCCTCAGGGTCCAGTGATCCAGACCCAGCTGAAGTGTGTTTGAATATGAGGCTCAGTGTGTGAGGGACCAGCCTCAGGGTCCAGTGAACCAGACCCAGCTGAAGTGTGTGTGAATGTGAGACTCAGTGTGTGAGCGACCAGTCTCAGGGTCCAGTGATCCAGACCCAGCTGAAGTGTGTGTGAATGTGAGGCTCAGTGTGTGAGGGACCAGTCTCAAGGTCCAGTGATCCAGACCCAGCTGTATTGTGTGTGAATGTGAGGCTCAGTGTATGAGGAACCAGTCTCAGGGTCCAGTGATCCAGACCCAGCTGAAGTGTGTGTGAATGTGAGGCTCCGTGTGTGAGTGACCAGTGTCAGGTCCAGTGATCCAGACCCAGCTGAAGTATGTGTGAATGTGAGGCTTAGTGTGTGAGGGACCAGCCTCAGGGTCCAGTGATCCAGACCCAGCTGAAGTGTGTGCGAATGTGAGGCTCAGTATGTGAGGGACCAGCCTCAAGGTCCAGTGATCCAGACCCTGCTGACGTGTGTGTGAATGTGAGGGTCAGTGTGTGAGGGACCAGTCTCAGGGTCCAGTGATCCAGTCCCCGCCGTAGTGTGTGTGAATATGAGGCTCAGTGTGTGAGGGACCAGTCTCAGTGTCTAGTGATCCAGACCCAGCTGAAGTGTGTGTGAATGTGAGGCTCAGTGTGTGAGGGACCAGTCTCAGGGTCCAGTGATCCAGACCCAGCTGAAGTGTGTGTGAATGTGAGGCTCAGTGTCTGAGGGACGAGCCTCAGGGTCCAGTGATCCAGACCCAGCTGAAGTGTGTGTGAATGTGAGGCTCAGTGTGTGAGGGACCAGCCTCAGGGTCCAGTGATGCAGACCCAGCTGCAGTATGTGTGAATGTGAGGCTCAGTGTGTGAGGGACCAGTCTCAGGCTCCAGTGATCCAGACCCAGCTGAAGATTGTGTGAATGTGAGGCTCAGTGTATGAGGGACCAGCCTCAGGGTCTAGTGATCCAGACCCAGCAGAAGTGTGTGTGAATGTGAGGCTCAGTGTGTGAGGGACCAGTCTCAGGGTCCAGTGATCCAGACCCAGCTGAAGTGTGTGTGAATGTGAGGCTCAGTGTGTGAGGGACCAGTCTCAGGGTCCAGTGATCCAGACCCAGCTGAAGTGCCTGTGAATGTGACGCTCAGTGTTTGAGGATACAATCTCATGGTCTAGTGATCCAGACCCAGCTGAAGTGTGTGTGAATGTGAGGCTCAGTGTGTGAGGGACCAGTCTCTGGGTCCAGTGATCCAGACCCAGCTGAAATATGTGTGAATGTGAGGCTTAGTGTGTGAGGGACCAGTCTCAGGGTCCAGTGATCCAGACCCAGCTGAAGTGTGTGTGAATGTGAGGCTCAGTGTGTGAGGGACCAGTCTCAGGGTCCAGTGATCCATACCCAGCTTAAGTGTGTTTGAATGTGAGGCTCAGTGTATGAGGAACCAGTCTCAGGATCCAGTGATCCAGACCCAGCTGAAGTGTGTGTGAATGTGAGGCTCAGTGTGTGAGGGACCAGCCTCAGGGTCCAGTGATCCAGACCCAGCTGAAGTTTGTGTGAAAATGAGGCTCAGTGTGTGAGGGACCAGCCTCAGTGTCCAGTGATCCAGACCCAGCTGAAGTGTGTGTGAATGTGAGGCTCAGTATGTGAGGGACCAGTCTCAGTGTCCAGTGATCCAGCCCCAGCTGAAGTGTGTGTGAATGTGAGGCTCAGTGTGTGAGGGACCAGTCTCAGGGATCAGTGATCCAGACAAAGCTGAAGTGTGTGTGAATGTGAGGCTCAGTGTGTGAGGGACCAATCTCAGAGTCCAGTAATCCAGACCCAGCTGAAGTGTGTGTGAATGTGAGGCTCAGTGTGTGAGGGACCAGTCTCAGTTTCCAGTAATCCAGACCCAGCAGAAGTGAGTGTGAATGTGAGGCTCAGTTATGTGAGGGACCAGTCTCAGGGTCCAGTGATCCAGACCCAGCTGAAGTATGTGTGAATGTGAGGCTCAGTGTGTGAGGGACCAGCCTCAGGGTCCATTGATCCAGACCCAGCTGAAGTCTGTGTGAATGTGATGCTCAGTGTGTGAGGGACCAGTCTCAGGGTCCAGTGATCCAGACCCAGCTGAAGTGTGTGTGAATGTGAGGCTCAGTGTGTGAGGGACCAGTCTCAGGGTCCAGTGATCCAGACCCAGCTGAAGTGTGTGTGAATGTGAGGCTCCGTGTGTGAGTGACCAGTGTCAGGGTCCAGTGATCCAGACCCAGCTGAAGTATGTGTGAATGTGAGGCTTAGTGTGTGAGGGACCAGCCTCAGGGTCCAGTGATCCAGACCCAGCTGAAGTGTGTGCGAATGTGAGGCTCAGTATGTGAGGGACCAGCCTCAGGGTCCAGTGATCCAGACCCTGCTGACGTGTGTGTGAATGTGAGGGTCAGTGTGTGAGGGACCAGTCTCAGGGTCCAGTGATCCAGTCCCCGCTGTAGTGTGTGTGAATATGAGGCTCAGTGTGTGAGGGACCAGTCTTAGTGTCTAGTGATCCAGACCCAGCAGAAGTGTGTGTGAATGTGAGGCTCAGTGTGTGAGGGACCAGTCTCAGGGTCCAGTGATCCAGACCCAGCTGAAGTGTGTGTGAATGTGAGGCTCAGTGTCTGAGGGACGAGCCTCAGGGTCCAGTGATCCAGACCCAGCTGAAGTGTGTGTGAATGTGAGGCTCAGTGTGTGAGGGACCAGCCTCAGGGTCCAGTGATGCAGACCCAGCTGCAGTATGTGTGAATGTGAGGCTCAGTGTGTGAGGGACCAGTCTCAGGCTCCAGTGATCCAGACCCAGCTGAAGATTGTGTGAATGTGAGGCTCAGTGTATGAGGGACCAGCCTCAGGATCTAGTGATCCAGACCCATCTGAAGTGTGTGTGAATGTGAGGCTCCGTGTGTGAGGGACCAGTCTCAGGGTCCAGTGATCCAGACCCAGCTGAAGTGTGTGTGAATGTGAGGCTCAGTCTGTGAGGGACCAGTCTCAGGGTCCAGTGATCCAGACCCAGCTGAAGTGTGTGTGAATGTGAGGCTCAGTGTGTGAGGGACCAGTCTCAAGGTCCAGTGATCCAGACCCAGCTGTATTGTGTGTGAATGTGAGGCTCAGTGTGTGAGGAACCAGTCTCAGGGTCGAGTGATCCAGACCCAGCTGAAGTATGTGTGAATGTGAGGCTCAGTGTGTGAGGGACCAGACTCAGGGTCCAGTGATCCAGACCCAGCTTAAGTGTGTGTGAATGTGAGGCTCGGTGTGTGCGGGACCAGTCTCAGGGTCCAGTGATCCAGACCCAGCTGAAGTGTGTGTGAATGTGAGGCTCAGTGTGTGAGGGACCAGCCTCAGGGTCCAGTGATCCAGACCCAGCTGAAGTGTGTGTGAATGTGAGGCTCAGTGTGTGAGGGACCAGTCTCATGGTGGAGTGATTCAGACCCAGCTGAAGTGTGTGTGAATGTGAGGCTCAGTGTGTGAGGGACCAGTCTCAGGGTCCAGTGATCCAGACCCAGCTGAAGTGTGTGTGAATGTGAGGCTCAGTGTGTGAGGGACCAGTCTCAGGGTCCAGTGATCCAGACCCAGCTGAAGTATGTGTGAATGTGAGGCTTAGTGTGTGATGGACCAGCCTCAGGGTCCAGTGATCCAGATCCAGCTGAAGTGTGTGTGAATGTGAGGCTCAGTGTGTGAGGGACCAGTCTCACGGTCCAGTAATCCAGACCCAGCTGAAGTGTGTGTGAATGTGAGGCTCAGTGTGTGAGGGACCAGCCTCAGGGTCCAGTGATACAGACCCAGCTGAAGTGTGTGTGAATGTGAGGCTCAGTGTGTGAGGGACCAGCCTCAGGGTCCAGTGATACAGACGCAGCTGAAGTGTGTGTGAATGTGAGGCTCAGTGTGTGAGGGACCAGCCTCAGGGTCCAGTGATCCAGACCCAGCTGAAGTGTGTTTGAATATGAGGCTCAGTGTGTGAGGGACCAGTCTCAGGATCCATTGATCCAGAACCAGCTGACGTGTGTGTGAATGTGAGGCTCAGTGTGTGAGGGACCAGTCTCAGGGTCCAGTGATCCAGACATAGCTGAAGTGTGTCTGAATGTGAGGCTCAGTGTGTGAGGGACCAGCCTCAGGTTCCAGTGATCCAGACTCAGCTGAAGTGTGTGTGAATGTGAGGCTCAGTTTGTGAGGGACCAGTCTCAGGGTCCAGTGATCCAGACCCAGCTGAAGTGTGTGTGAATGTGAGGCTCAGTGTGTGAGAGACCAGTCTCAGGGTCCAGTGATCCAGACTCAGCTGAAGTGCCTGTGAATGTGACGCTCAGTGTTTGAGGATACAATCTCATGGTCTAGTGATCCAGACCCAGCTGAAGTGTGTCTGAATGTGAGGCTCAGTGTGTGAGGGACCAGTCTCTGGGTCCAGTGATCCAGACCCAGCTGAAATATGTGTGAATGTGAGGCTCAGTGTGTGAGGGACCAGTCTCAGGGTCCAGTGATCCAGACCCAGCTGAAGTGTGTGTGAATGTGAGGCTCAATGTGTGAGGGACCAGTCTCAGGGTCCAGTGATCCAGACCCAGCTGAAGTATGTGTGAATGTGAGGCTCAGTGTGTGAGGGGCCAGTCTCATGGTCCAGTGATCCAGACCCAGCTGAAGTGTGTGTGAATGTGAGGCTCAGTGTGTGAGGGACCAGCCTCAGGGTCCAGTGATCCAGACCCAGCTGAAGTGTGTGTGAATGTGAGGCTTAGTGTGTGTGAGGGACCAGTCTCAGTGTCCAGTGATCCAGACCCAGCTTAAGTGTGTTTGAATGTGAGGCTCAGTGTATGAGGAACCAGCCTCAGGATCCAGTGATCCAGACCCAGCTGAAGTGTGTGTGAATGTGAGGCTCAGTGTGTGAGGGACCAGCCTCAGGGTCCAGTGATCCAGACCCAGCTGAAGTTTGTGTGAATGTGAGGCTCAGTGTGTGAGGGACCAGCCTCAGTGTCCAGTGATCCAGACCCAGCTGAATTTTGTGTGAATGTGAGGCTCAGTGTGTGAGGGACCAGTCTCAGGGTCCAGTGATCCAGACCCAGCTGAAGTGTGTGTGAATGTGAGGCTCAGTGTGTGAGCGACCAGTCTCAGGGTCCAGTGATCTAGACCCAGCTGAAGTGTGTGTGAATGTGAGGCTCAGTATGTGAGGGACCAGTCTCAGTGTCCAGTGATCCAGACCCAGCTGAAGTGTGTGTGAATGTGAGGCTCAGTGTGTGAGGGACCAGTCTCAGGGATCAGTGATCCAGACAAAGCTGAAGTGTGTGTGAATGTGAGGCTCAGTGTGTGAGGGACCAATCTCAGAGTCCAGTAATCCAGACCCAGCTGAAGTGTGTGTGAATGTGAGGCTCTGTGTGTGAGGGACCAGTCTCAGTTTCCAGTAATCCAGACCCAGCAGAAGTGAGTGTGAATGTGAGGCTCAGTGTGTGAGGGACCAGTCTCAGGGTCCAGTGATCCAGACCCAGCTGAAGTATGTGTGAATGTGAGGCTCAGTGTGTGAGGGACCAGCCTCAGGGTCCATTGAACCAGACCCAGCTGAAGTCTGTGTGAATGTGATGCTCAGTGTGTGAGGGACCAGTCTCAGGGTCCAGTGATCCAGACCCAGCTGAAGTGTGTGTGAATGTGAGGCTCAGTGTGTGAGGGACCAGTCTCAGGGTCCAGTGATCCAGACCCAGCTGAAGTGTGGGTGAATGTGAGGCTCAGTGTGTGAGGGACCAGTCTCAGGATCCAGTGATCCAGACCCAGCTGAAGTGTGTGTGAATGTGAGGCTCAGTGTGTGAGGGACCAGTTTCAGGGTCCAGTGATCCAGACCCAGCTTAAGTGTGTGTGAATGTGAGGCTCAGTGTGTGAGGGACCAGTCTCAGGGTCCAGTGATCCAGCCCCAGATGAAATGTGTGTGAATGTAGGGCTCAGTGTGTGAGGGACCATTCTCAGGGTCCAGTGATCCAGACCCAGCTGAAGTGTGTGTGAATGTGAGGCTCAGTGTGTGAGGAACCAGTCTCAGGGTCCAGTGATCCAGACCCAGCTGAAGTGTGTGTGAATGTGAGGCTCAGTGTGTGAGGGACCAGCCTCAGGGTCCAGTGAACCAGACCCAGCTGAAGTGTGTGTGAATGTGAGGCTCGGTGTGTGCGGGACCAGTCTCAGGGTCCAGTGATCCAGACCCAGCTGAAGTGTGTGTGAATGTGAGGCTCAGTGTGTGAGGGACCAGCCTCAGGGTCCAGTGATCCAGACCCAGCTGAAGTGTGTGTGAATGTGAGGCTCAGTGTGTGATGGACCAGTCTCATGGTGGAGTGATTCAGACCCAGCTGAAGTGTGTGTGAATGTGAGGCTCAGTGTGTGAGGGACCAGTCTCAGGGTCCAGTGATCCAGACCCAGCTGAAGTGTGTGTGAATGTGAGGCTCAGTGTGTGAGGGACCAGTCTCAGGGTCCAGTGATCCAGACCCAGCTGAAGTATGTGTGAATGTGAGGCTTAGTGTGTGAGGGACCAGCCTCAGGGTCCAGTGATCCAGACCCAGCTGAAGTGTGTGTGAATGTGAGGCTCAGTGTGTGAGGGACCAGTCTCAGGGTACAGTGATCCAGACCCAGATGAAGTGTGTGTGAATGTAGGGCTCAGTGTGCGAGGGACCAGTCTCACGGTCCAGTGATCCAGACCCAGCTGAAGTGTGTGTGAATGTAAGGCTCAGTGTGTGAGGGACCAGCCTCAGGGTCCAGTGATCCAGACCCAGCTGAAGTGTGTTTGAATATGAGGAACAGTGTGTGAGGGACCAGCCTCAGGGTCCAGTGAACCAGACCCAGCTGAAGTGTGTGTGAATGTGAGACTCAGTGTGTGAGGGACCAGTCTCAGGGTCCAGTGATCCAGACCCAGCTGAAGTGTGTGTGAATGTGAGGCTCAGTTTGTGAGGGACCAGTCTCAAGGTCCAGTGATCCAGACCCAGCTGTATTGTGTGTGAATGTGAGGCTCAGTGTATGAGGAACCAGTCTCAGGGTCGAGTGATCCAGACCCAGCTGAAGTGTGTGTGAATGTGAGGCTCAGTGTGTGAGGGACAAGACTCAGGGTCCAGTGATCCAGACCCAGCTGAAGTGTGTGTGAATGTGAGGCTCGGTGTGTGCGGGACCAGTCTCAGGGTCCAGTGATCCAGACCCAGCTTAAGTGTGTGTGAATGTGAGGCTCAGTGTGTGAGGGACCAGCCTCATGGTCCAGTGATCCAGACCCAGCTGAAGTGTGTGTGAATGTGAGGCTCAGTGTGTGAGGGACCAGTCTCATGGTGGAGTGATTCAGACCCAGCTGAAGTGTGTGTGAATGTGAGGCTCAGTGTGTGAGGGACCAGTCTCAGGGTCCAGTGATCCAGACCCAGCTGAAGTGTGTGTGAATGTGAGGCTCCGTGTGTGAGTGACCAGTGTCAGGTCCAGTGATCCAGACCCAGCTGAAGTATGTGTGAATGTGAGGCTTAGTGTGTGAGGGACCAGCCTCAGGGTCCAGTGATCCAGACCCAGCTGAAGTGTGTGCGAATGTGAGGCTCAGTATGTGAGGGACCAGCCTCAGGGTCCAGTGATCCAGACCCTGCTGACGTGTGTGTGAATGTGAGGGTCAGTGTGTGAGGGACCAGTCTCAGGGTCCAGTGATCCAGTCCCCGCCGTAGTGTGTGTGAATATGAGGCTCAGTGTGTGAGGGACCAGTCTCAGTGTCTAGTGATCCAGACCCAGCTGAAGTGTGTGTGAATGTGAGGCTCAGTGTGTGAGGGACCAGTCTCAGGGTCCAGTGATCCAGACCCAGCTGAAGTGCCTGTGAATGTGACGCTCAGTGTTTGAGGATACAATCTCATGGTCTAGTGATCCAGACCCAGCTGAAGTGTGTGTGAATGTGAGGCTCAGTGTGTGAGGGACCAGTCTCTGGGTCCAGTGATCCAGTCCCAGCTGAAATATGTGTGAATGTGAGGCTCAGTGTGTGAGGGACCAGTCTCAGGGTCCAGTGATCCAGACCCAGCTGAAGTGTGTGTGAATGTGAGGCTCAGTGTGTGAAGGACCAGTCTCAGGATCCAGTGATCCAGACCCAGCTGAAGTGTGTGTGAATGTGAGGCTCAGTGTGTGAGGGACCAGCCTCAGGGTCCAGTGATCCAGACCCAGCTGAAGTTTGTGTGAAAATGAGGCTCAGTGTGTGAGGGACCAGCCTCAGTGTCCAGTGATCCAGACCCAGCTGAAGTGTGTGTGAATGTGAGGCTCAGTATGTGAGGGACCAGTCTCAGTGTCCAGTGATCCAGCCCCAGCTGAAGTGTGTGTGAATGTGAGGCTCAGTGTGTGAGGGACCAGTCTCAGGGTCCAGTGATCCAGACCCAGCTGAAGTGTGTGTGAATGTGAGGCTCAGTGTGTGAGGGACCAGTCTCAGGGTCCAGTGATCCAGACCCAGCTGAAGTGTGTGTGAATGTGAGGCTCCGTGTGTGAGTGACCAGTGTCAGGGTCCAGTGATCCAGACCCAGCTGAAGTATGTGTGAATGTGAGGCTTAGTGTGTGAGGGACCAGCCTCAGGGTCCAGTGATCCAGACCCAGCTGAAGTGTGTGCGAATGTGAGGCTCAGTATGTGAGGGACCAGCCTCAGGGTTCGGTGATCCAGACCCTGCTGACGTGTGTGTGAATGTGAGGGTCAGTGTGTGAGGGACCAGTCTCAGGGTCCAGTGATCCAGTCCCCGCTGTAGTGTGTGTGAATATGAGGCTCAGTGTGTGAGGGACCAGTCTCAGTGTCTAGTGATCCAGACCCAGCAGAAGTGTGTGTGAATGTGAGGCTCAGTGTGTGAGGGACCAGTCTCAGGGTCCAGTGATCCAGACCCAGCTGAAGTGTGTGTGAATGTGAGGCTCAGTGTCTGAGGGACGAGCCTCAGGGTCCAGTGATCCAGACCCAGCTGAAGTGTGTGTGAATGTGAGGCTCAGTGTGTGAGGGACCAGCCTCAGGGTCCAGTGATGCAGACCCAGCTGCAGTATGTGTGAATGTGAGGCTCAGTGTGTGAGGGACCAGTCTCAGGCTCCAGTGATCCAGACCCAGCTGAAGATTGTGTGAATGTGAGGCTCAGTGTATGAGGGACCAGCCTCAGGATCTAGTGATCCAGACCCAGCTGAAGTGTGTGTGAATGTGAGGCTCAGTGTGTGAGGGACCAGTCTCAGGGTCCAGTGATCCAGACCCAGCTGAAGTGTGTGTGAATGTGAGGCTCAGTGTGTGAGGGACCAGTCTCAGGGTCCAGTGATCCAGACTCAGCTGAAGTGCCTGTGAATGTGACGGTCAGTGTTTGATGATACAATCTCATGGTCTAGTGATCCAGACCCAGCTGAAGTTTGTGTGAATGTGAGGCTCAGTGTGTGAGGGACCAGTCTCTGGGTCCAGTGATCCAGACCCAGCTGAAATATGTGTGAATGTGAGGCTCAGTGTGTGAGGGACCAGTCTCAGGGTCCAGTGATCCAGACCCAGCTGAAGTGTGTGTGAATGTGAGGCTCAGTGTGTGAGGGACCAGTCTCAGGGTCCAGTGATCCAGACCCAGCTGAAGTATGTGTGAATGTGAGGCTCAGTGTGTGAGGGGCCAGTCTCATGGTCCAGTGATCCAGACCCAGCTGAAGTGTGTGTGAATGTGAGGCTCAGTGTGTGAGGGACCAGCCTCAGGGTCCAGTGATCCAGACCCAGCTGAAGTGTGTGTGAATGTGAGGCTTAGTGTGTGTGAGGGACCAGTCTCAGTGTCCAGTGATCCATACCCAGCTTAAGTGTGTTTTAATGTGAGGCTCAGTGTATGAGGAACCAGTCTCAGGATCCAGTGATCCAGACCCAGCTGAAGTGTGTGTGAATGTGAGGCTCAGTGTGTGAGGGACCAGCCTCAGGGTCCAGTGATCCAGACGCAGCTGAAGTTTGTGTGAATGTGAGGCTCAGTGTGTGAGGGACCAGCCTCAGTGTCCAGTGATCCAGACCCAGCTGAAGTGTGTGTGAATGTGAGGCTCAGTATGTTAGGGACCAGTCTCAGTGTCCAGTGATCCAGACCCAGCTGAAGTGTGTGTGAATGTGAGGCTCAGTGTGTGAGGGACCAGTCTCAGGGATCAGTGATCCAGACAAAGCTGAAGTGTGTGTGAATGTGAGGCTCAGTGTGTGAGGGACCAATCTCAGAGTCCAGTAATCCAGACCCAGCTGAAGTGTGTGTGAATGTGAGGCTCAGTGTGTGAGTGACCAGTGTCAGGGTCCAGTGATCCAGACCCAGCTGAAGTATGTGTGAATGTGAGGCTTAGTGTGTGAGGGACCAGCCTCAGGGTCCAGTGATCCAGACCCAGCTGAAGTGTGTGCGAATGTGAGACTCAGTATGTGAGGGACCAGCCTCAGGGTTCGGTGATCCAGACCCTGCTGACGTGTGTGTGAATGTGAGGGTCAGTGTGTGAGGGACCAGTCTCAGGGTCCAGTGATCCAGTCCCCGCTGTAGTGTGTGTGAATATGAGGCTCAGTGTGTGAGGGACCAGTCTCAGTGTCTAGTGATCCAGACCCAGCAGAAGTGTGTGTGAATGTGAGGCTCAGTGTGTGAGGGACCAGTCTCAGGGTCCAGTGATCCAGACCCAGCTGAAGTGTGTGTGAATGTGAGGCTCAGTGTCTGAGGGACGAGCCTCAGGGTCCAGTGATCCAGACCCAGCTGAAGTGTGTGTGAATGTGAGGCTCAGTGTGTGAGGGACCAGCCTCAGGGTCCAGTGATGCAGACCCAGCTGCAGTATGTGTGAATGTGAGGCTCAGTGTGTGAGGGACCAGTCTCAGGCTCCAGTGATCCAGACCCAGCTGAAGATTGTGTGAATGTGAGGCTCAGTGTATGAGGGACCAGCCTCAGGATCTAGTGATCCAGACCCAGCTGAAGTGTGTGTGAATGTGAGGCTCAGTGTGTGAGGGACCAGTCTCAGGGTCCAGTGATCCAGACCCAGCTGAAGTGTGTGTGAATGTGAGGCTCAGTGTGTGAGGGACCAGTCTCAGGGTCCAGTGATCCAGACTCAGCTGAAGTGCCTGTGAATGTGACGCTCAGTGTTTGATGATACAATCTCATGGTCTAGTGATCCAGACCCAGCTGAAGTTTGTGTGAATGTGAGGCTCAGTGTGTGAGGGACCAGTCTCTGGGTCCAGTGATCCAGACCCAGCTGAAATATGTGTGAATGTGAGGCTCAGTGTGTGAGGGACCAGTCTCAGGGTCCAGTGATCCAGACCCAGCTGAAGTGTGTGTGAATGTGAGGCTCAGTGTGTGAGGGACCAGTCTCAGGGTCCAGTGATCCAGACCCAGCTGAAGTATGTGTGAATGTGAGGCTCAGTGTGTGAGGGGCCAGTCTCATGGTCCAGTGATCCAGACCCAGCTGAAGTGTGTGTGAATGTGAGGCTCAGTGTGTGAGGGACCAGCCTCAGGGTCCAGTGATCCAGACCCAGCTGAAGTGTGTGTGAATGTGAGGCTTAGTGTGTGTGAGGGACCAGTCTCAGTGTCCAGTGATCCATACCCAGCTTAAGTGTGTTTTAATGTGAGGCTCAGTGTATGAGGAACCAGTCTCAGGATCCAGTGATCCAGACCCAGCTGAAGTGTGTGTGAATGTGAGGCTCAGTGTGTGAGGGACCAGCCTCAGGGTCCAGTGATCCAGACGCAGCTGAAGTTTGTGTGAATGTGAGGCTCAGTGTGTGAGGGACCAGCCTCAGGGTCCAGTGATCCAGACCCAGCTGAAGTGTGTGTGAATGTGAGGCTCAGTGTGTGAGGGACCAGTCTCAGGATCCAGTGATCCAGACCCAGCTGAAGTGTGTGTGAATGTGAGGCTCAGTGTGTGAGGGACCAGCCTCAGGGTCCAGTGATCCAGACCCAGCTGAAGTTTGTGTGAAAATGAGGCTCAGTGTGTGAGGGACCAGCCTCAGTGTCCAGTGATCCAGACCCAGCTGAAGTGTGTGTGAATGTGAGGCTCAGTATGTGAGGGACCAGTCTCAGTGTCCAGTGATCCAGCCCCAGCTGAAGTGTGTGTGAATGTGAGGCTCAGTGTGTGAGGGACCAGTCTCAGGGTCCAGTGATCCAGACCCAGCTGAAGTGTGTGTGAATGTGAGGCTCAGTGTGTGAGGGACCAGTCTCAGGGTCCAGTGATCCAGACCCAGCTGAAGTGTGAGTGAATGTGAGGCTCCGTGTGTGAGTGACCAGTGTCAGGGTCCAGTGATCCAGACCCAGCTGAAGTATGTGTGAATGTGAGGCTTAGTGTGTGAGGGACCAGCCTCAGGGTCCAGTGATCCAGACCCAGCTGAAGTGTGTGCGAATGTGAGGCTCAGTATGTGAGGGACCAGCCTCAGGGTTCGGTGATCCAGACCCTGCTGACGTGTGTGTGAATGTGAGGGTCAGTGTGTGAGGGACCAGTCTCAGGGTCCAGTGATCCAGTCCCCGCTGTAGTGTGTGTGAATATGAGGCTCAGTGTGTGAGGGACCAGTCTCAGTGTCTAGTGATCCAGACCCAGCAGAAGTGTGTGTGAATGTGAGGCTCAGTGTGTGAGGGACCAGTCTCAGGGTCCAGTGATCCAGACCCAGCTGAAGTGTGTGTGAATGTGAGGCTCAGTGTCTGAGGGACGAGCCTCAGGGTCCAGTGATCCAGACCCAGCTGAAGTGTGTGTGAATGTGAGGCTCAGTGTGTGAGGGACCAGCCTCAGGGTCCAGTGATGCAGACCCAGCTGCAGTATGTGTGAATGTGAGGCTCAGTGTGTGAGGGACCAGTCTCAGGCTCCAGTGATCCAGACCCAGCTGAAGATTGTGTGAATGTGAGGCTCAGTGTATGAGGGACCAGCCTCAGGATCTAGTGATCCAGACCCAGCTGAAGTGTGTGTGAATGTGAGGCTCAGTGTGTGAGGGACCAGTCTCAGGGTCCAGTGATCCAGACCCAGCTGAAGTGTGTGTGAATGTGAGGCTCAGTGTGTGAGGGACCAGTCTCAGGGTCCAGTGATCCAGACTCAGCTGAAGTGCCTGTGAATGTGACGCTCAGTGTTTGATGATACAATCTCATGGTCTAGTGATCCAGACCCAGCTGAAGTTTGTGTGAATGTGAGGCTCAGTGTGTGAGGGACCAGTCTCTGGGTCCAGTGATCCAGACCCAGCTGAAGTGTGTGTGAATGTGAGGCTCAGTGTGTGAGGGACCAGCCTCAGGGTCCAGTGATCCAGACCCAGCTGAAGTGTGTGTGAATGTGAGGCTCAGTGTGTGAGGGACCAGTCTCAGGGTCCAGTGATCCAGACCCAGCTGAAGTATGTGTGAATGTGAGGCTCAGTGTGTGAGGGGCCAGTCTCATGGTCCAGTGATCCAGACCCAGCTGAAGTGTGTGTGAATGTGAGGCTCAGTGTGTGAGGGACCAGCCTCAGGGTCCAGTGATCCAGACCCAGCTGAAGTGTGTGTGAATGTGAGGCTTAGTGTGTGTGAGGGACCAGTCTCAGTGTCCAGTGATCCATACCCAGCTTAAGTGTGTTTTAATGTGAGGCTCAGTGTATGAGGAACCAGTCTCAGGATCCAGTGATCCAGACCCAGCTGAATTGTGTGTGAATGTGAGGCTCAGTGTGTGAGGGACCAGCCTCAGGGTCCAGTGATCCAGACGCAGCTGAAGTTTGTGTGAATGTGAGGCTCAGTGTGTGAGGGACCAGCCTCAGTGTCCAGTGATCCAGACCCAGCTGAAGTGTGTGTGAATGTGAGGCTCAGTATGTTAGGGACCAGTCTCAGTGTCCAGTGATCCAGACCCAGCTGAAGTGTGTGTGAATGTGAGGCTCAGTGTGTGAGGGACCAGTCTCAGGGATCAGTGATCCAGACAAAGCTGAAGTGTGTGTGAATGTGAGGCTCAGTGTGTGAGGGACCAATCTCAGAGTCCAGTAATCCAGACCCAGCTGAAGTGTGTGTGAATGTGAGGCTCAGTGTGTGAGGGACCAGTCTCAGTTTCCAGTAATCCAGACCCAGCAGAAGTGAGTGTGAATGTGAGGCTCAGTTATGTGAGGGACCAGTCTCAGGGTCCAGTGATCCAGACCCAGCTGAAGTATGTGTGAATGTGAGGCTCAGTGTGTGAGGGACCAGCCTCAGGGTCCATTGATCCAGACCCAGCTGAAGTCTGTGTGAATGTAATGCTCAGTGTGTGAGGGACCAGTCTCAGGGTCCAGTGATCCAGACCCAGCTGAAGTGTGTGTGAATGTGAGGCTCAGTGTGTGAGGGACCAGTCTCAGGGTCCAGTGATCCAGACCCAGCTGAAGTGTGTGTGAATGTGAGGCTCAGTGTGTAAGGGACCAGTCTCAGTATCCAGTGATCCAGACCCAGCTGAAGTGTGTGTGAATGTGAGGCTCAGTGTGTGAGGGACCAGTCTCAGGGTCCAGTGATCCAGACCCAGCTGAAGTGTGTGTGAATGTGAGGCTCAGTGTGTGAGGGACCAGTCTCAGGGTCCAGTAATCCAGCCCCAGCTGAAGTGTGTGTGAATGTAGGGCTCAGTGTGTGAGGGACTATTCTCAGGGTCCAGTTATCCAGACCCAGCTGAAGTGTGTGTGAATGTGAGGCTCAGTGTGTGAGGAACCAGTCTCAGGGTCCAGTGATCCAGAGCCAGCTGAAGTGTGTGTGAATGTGAGGCTCAGTGTGTGAGGGACCAGCCTCAGCGTCCAGTGAACCAGACCCAGCTGAAGTGTGTGTGAATGTGAGACTCAGTGTGTGAGGGACCAGTCTCAGGGTCCAGTGATCCAGACCCAGCTGAAGTGTGTGTGAATGTGAGGCTCAGTGTTTGAGGGACCAGTCTCAAGGTCCAGTGATCCAGACCCAGCTGTATTGTGTGTGAATGTGAGGCTCAGTGTGTGAGGAACCAGTCTCAGGGTCGAGTGATCCAGACCCAGCTGAAGTATGTGTGAATGTGAGGCTCAGTGTGTGAGGGACCAGACTCAGGGTCCAGTGATCCAGACCCAGCTGAAGTGTGTGTGAATGTGAGGCTCGGTGTGTGCGGGACCAGTCTCAAGGTCCAGTGATCCAGACCCAGCTGAAGTGTGTGTGAATGTGAGGCTCAGTGTGTGAGAGACCAGTCTCAGGGTCCAGTGATCCAGACTCAGCTGAAGTGCCTGTGAATGTGATGCTCAGTGTTTGAGGATACAATCTCATGGTCTAGTGATCCAGACCCAGCTGAAGTGTGTGTGAATGTGAGGCTCAGTGTGTGAGGGACCAGTCTCTGGGTCCAGTGATCCAGACCCAGCTGAAATATGTGTGAATGTGAGGCTCAGTGTGTGAGGGACCAGTCTCAGGGTCCAGTGATCCAGACCCAGCTGAAGTGTGTGTAAATGTGAGGCTCAGTGTGTGAGGGACCAGTCTCAGGGTCCAGTGATCCAGACCCAGCTGAAGTATGTGTGAATGTGAGGCTCAGTGTGTGAGGGGCCAGTCTCATGGTCCAGTGATCCAGACCCAGCTGAAGTGTGTGTGAATGTGAGGCTCAGTGTGTGAGGGAGCAGCCTCAGGGTCCAGTGATCCAGACCCAGCTGAACAGTGTGTGAATGTGAGGCTTAGTGTGTGTGAGGGACCAGTCTCAGTGTCCAGTGATCCATACCCAGCTTAAGTGTGTTTTAATGTGAGGCTCAGTGTATGAGGAACCAGTCTCAGGATCCAGTGATCCAGACCGAGCTGAAGTGTGTGTGAATGTGAGGCTCAGTGTGTGAGGGACCAGCCTCAGGGTCCAGTGATCCAGACCCAGCTGAAGTGTGTGTGAATGTGAGGCTCAGTATGTGAGGGACCAGTCTCAGTGTCCAGTGATCCAGACCCAGCTGAAGTGTGTGTGAATGTGAGGCTCAGTGTGTGAGGGACCAGTCTCAGGGATCAGTGATCCAGACAAAGCTGAAGTGTGTGTGAATGTGAGGCTCAGTGTGTGAGGGACCAATCTCAGAGTCCAGTAATCCAGACCCAGCTGAAGTGTGTGTGAATGTGAGGCTCAGTGTGTGAGGGACCAGTCTCAGTTTCCAGTAATCCAGACCCAGCAGAAGTGAGTGTGAATGTGAGGCTCAGTTATGTGAGGGACCAGTCTCAGGGTCCAGTGATCCAGACCCAGCTGAAGTATGTGTGAATGTGAGGCTCAGTGTGTGAGGGACCAGCCTCAGGGTCCATTGATCCAGACCCAGCTGAAGTCTGTGTGAATGTGATGCTCAGTGTGTGAGGGACCAGTCTCAGGGTCCAGTGATCCAGACCCAGCTGAAGTGTGTGTGAATGTGAGGCTCAGTGTGTGAGGGACCAGTCTCAGGGTCCAGTGATCCAGACCCAGCTGAAGTGTGTGTGAATGTGAGGCTCAGTGTGTGAGGAACCAGTCTCAGGGTCCAGTGATCCAGACCCAGCTGAAGTGTGTGTGAATGTGAGGCTCAGTGTGTGAGGGACCAGCCTCAGCGTCCAGTGAACCAGACCCAGCTGAAGTGTGTGTGAATGTGAGACTCAGTGTGTGAGGGACCAGTCTCAGGGTCCAGTGATCCAGACCCAGCTGAAGTGTGTGTGAATGTGAGGCTCAGTGTGTGAGGGACCAGTCTCAAGGTCCAGTGATCCAGACCCAGCTGTATTGTGTGTGAATGTGAGGCTCAGTGTGTGAGGAACCAGTCTCAGGGTCGAGTGATCCAGACCCAGCTGAAGTATGTGTGAATGTGAGGCTCAGTGTGTGAGGGACCAGACTCAGGGTCCAGTGATCCAGACCCAGCTGAAGTGTGTGTGAATGTGAGGCTCGGTGTGTGCGGGACCAGTCTCAAGGTCCAGTGATCCAGACCCAGCTGAAGTGTGTGTGAATGTGAGGCTCAGTGTGTGAGGGACCAGCCTCAGGGTCCAGTGATCCAGACCCAGCTGAAGTGTGTGTGAATGTGAGGCTCAGTGTGTGAGGGACCAGTCTCATGGTGGAGTGATTCAGACCCAGCTGAAGTGTGTGTGAATGTGAGGCTCAGTGTGTGAGGGACCAGTCTCAGGGTCCAGTGATCCAGACCCAGCTGAAGTGTGTGTGAATGTGAGGCTCAGTGTGTGAGGGACCAGTCTCAGGGTCCAGTGATCCAGACCCAGCTGAAGTATGTGTGAATGTGAGGCTTAGTGTGTGATGGACCAGCCTCAGGGTCCAGTGATCCAGACCCAGCTGAAGTGTGTGTGAATGTGAGGCTCAGTGTGTGAGGGACCAGTCTCACGGTCCAGTAATCCAGACCCAGCTGAAGTGTGTGTGAATGTGAGGCTCAGTGTGTGAGGGACCAGCCTCAGGGTCCAGTGATACAGACCCAGCTGAAGTGTGTGTGAATGTGAGGCTCAGTGTGTGAGGGACCAGCCTCAGGGTCCAGTGATACAGACGCAGCTGAAGTGAGTGTGAATGTGAGGCTCAGTGTGTGAGGGACCAGCCTCAGGCTCCAGTGATCCAGACCCAGCTGAAGTGTGTTTGAATATGAGGCTCAGTGTGTGAGGGACCAGTCTCAGGATCCATTGATCCAGACCCAGCTGACGTGTGTGTGAATGCGAGGCTCAGTGTGTGAGGGACCAGTCTCAGGGTCCAGTGATCCAGACATAGCTGAAGTGTGTCTGAATGTGAAGCTCAGTGTGTGAGGGACCAGCCTCAGGTTCCAGTGATCCAGACTCAGCTGAAGTGTGTGTGAATGTGAGGCTCAGTGTGTGAGGGACCCGGCTCAGGGTCCAGTGATCCAGACCCAGCTGAAGTGTGTGTGAATGTGAGGCTCAGTGTGTGAGAGACCAGTCTCAGGGTCCAATGATCCAGACTCAGCTGAAGTGCCTGTGAATGTGACGCTCAGTGTTTGAGGATACAATCTCATGGTCTAGTGATCCAGACCCAGCTGAAGTGTGTGTGAATGTGAGGCTCAGTGTGTGAGGGACCAGTCTCTGGGTCCAGTGATCCAGACCCAGCTGAAATATGTGTGAATGTGAGGCTCAGTGTGTGAGGGACCAGTCTCAGGGTCCAGTGATCCAGACCCAGCTGAAGTGTGTGTGAATGTGAGGCTCAGTGTGTGAGGGACCAGTCTCAGGGTCCAGTGATCCAGACCCAGCTGAAGTATGTGTGAATGTGAGGCTCAGTGTGTGAGGGGCCAGTCTCATGGTCCAGTGATCCAGACCCAGCTGAAGTGTGTGTGAATGTGAGGCTCAGTGTGTGAGGGACCAGCCTCAGGGTCCAGTGATCCAGACCCAGCTGAAGTGTGTGTGAATGTGAGGCTTAGTGTGTGTGAGGGACCAGTCTCAGTGTCCAGTGATCCAGACCCAGCTTAAGTGTGTTTGAATGTGAGGCTCAGTGTATGAGGAACCAGTCTCAGGATCCAGTGATCCAGATCCAGCTGAAGTGTGTGTGAATGTGAGGCTCAGTGTGTGCGGGACCAGCCTCAGGGTCCAGTGATCCAGACCCAGCTGAAGTTTGTGTGAATGTGAGGCTCAGTGTGTGAGGGACCAGCCTCAGTGTCCAGTGATCCAGACCCAGCTGAAGTTTGTGTGAATGTGAGGCTCAGTGTGTGAGGGACCAGTCTCAGGGTCCAGTGATCCAGACCCAGCTGAAGTGTGTGTGAATGTGAGGCTCAGTGTGTGAGCGACCAGTCTCAGGGTCCAGTGATCTAGACCCAGCTGATGTGTGTGTGAATGTGAGGCTCGTAAGTGAGGGACCAGTCTCAGTGTCCAGAGATCCAGACCCAGCTGAAGTGTGTGTGAATGTGAGGCTCAGTGTGTGAGGGACCAGTCTCAGGGATCAGTGATCCAGACAAAGCTGACGTGTGTGTGAATGTGAGGCTCAGTGTGTGAGGGACCAATCTCACAGTCCAGTAATCCAGACCCAGCTGAAGTGTGTGTGAATGTGAGGCTCTGTGTGTGAGGTACCAGTCTCAGTTTCCAGTAATCCAGACCCAGCAGAAGTGAGTGTGAATGTGAGGCTCAGTGTGTGAGGGACCAGTCTCAGGGTCCAGTGATCCAGACCCAGCTGAAGTATGTGTGAATGTGAGGCTCAGTGTGTGAGGGACCAGCCTCAGGGTCCATTGATCCAGACCCAGCTGAAGTCTCTGTGAATGTGATGCTCAGTGTGTGAGGGACCAGTCTCAGGGTCCAGTGATCCAGACCCAGCTGAAGTATGTGTGAATGTGAGGCTCAGTGTGTGAGGAACCAGTCTCAGGGTCCAGTGATCCAGACCCAGCTGAAGTGTGTGTGAATGTGAGGCTCAGTGTGTGAGGGACCAGTCTCAGGATCCAGTGATCCAGACCCAGCTGAAGTGTGTGTGAATGTGAGGCTCAGTGTGTGAGGGACCAGTTTCAGGGTCCAGTGATCCAGACCCAGCTGAAGTGTGTGTGAATGTGAGGCTCAGTATGTGAGGGACCAGTCTCAGGGTCCAGTGATCCAGCCCCAGATGAAATGTGTGTGAATGTAGGGCTCAGTGTGTGAGGGACCATTCTCAGGGTCCAGTGATCCAGACCCAGCTGAAGTGTGTGTGAATGTGAGGCTCAGTGTGTGAGGAACCAGTCTCAGGGTCCAGTGATCCAGACCCAGCTGAAGTGTGTGTGAATGTGAGGCTCAGTGTGTGAGGGACCAGCCTCAGGGTCCAGTGAACCAGACCCAGCTGAAGTGTGTGTGAATGTGAGACTCAGTGTGTGAGGAACCAGTCTCAGGGTCCAGTGATCCAGACCCAGCTGAAGTGTGCGTGAATGTGAGGCTCAGTGTGTGAGGGACCAGTCTAAAGGTCCAGTGATCCAGACCCAGCTGTATTGTGTGTGAATGTGAGGCTCAGTGTTTGAGGAACCAGTCTCAGAGTCGAGTGATCCAGACCCAGCTGAAGTGTGTGTGAATGTGAGGCTCAGTGTGTGAGGGACCAGACTCAGGGTCCAGTGATCCAGACCCAGCTGAAGTGTGTGTGAATGTGAGGCTCGGTGTGTGCGGGACCAGTCTCAGGGTCCAGTGATCCAGACCCAGCTGAAGTGTGTGTGAATGTGAGGCTCAGTGTGTGCGGGACCAGCCTCAGGGTCCAGTGATCCAGACCCAGCTGAAGTGTGTGTGAATGTGAGGCTCAGTGTGTGAGGGACCAGTCTCATGGTGGAGTGATTCAGACCCAGCTGAAGTGTGTGTGAATGTGAGGCTCAGTGTGTGAGGGACCAGTCTCAGGGTCCAGTGATCCAGACCCAGCTGAAGTGTGTGTGAATGTGAGGCTCAGTGTGTGAGGGACCAGTCTCAGGGTCAAGTGATCCAGACCCAGCTGAAGTATGTGTGAATGTGAGGCTTAGTGTGTGAGGGACCAGCCTCAGGGTCCAGTGATCCAGACCCAGCTGAAGTGTGTGTGAATGTGAGGCTCAGTGTGTGAGGGACCAGTCTCAGGGTACAGTGATCCAGACCCAGATGAAGTGTGTGTGAATGTAGGGCTCAGTGTGTGAGGGACCAGTCTCACGGTCCAGTGATCCAGACCCAGCTGAAGTGTGTGTGAATGTAAGGCTCAGTGTGTGAGGGACCAGCCTCAGGGTCCAGTGATCCAGACCCAGCTGAAGTGTGTTTGAAAAGAGGCTCAGTGTGTGAGGGACCAGTCTCAGGATCCATTGTTCCAGACCCAGCTGACGTGTGTGTGAATGTGAGGCTCAGTGTGTGAGGGACCAGTCTCAGGGTCCAGTGATCCAGGCATAGCTGAAGTGTGTCTGAATGTGAGGCTCAGTGTGTGAGGGACCAACCTCAGGTTCCAGTGATCCAGACTCAGCTGAAGTGTGTGTGAATGTGAGGATTAGTGTGTGAGGGATCAGCAGCCTCAGGGTCTCGTGATCCAGACCAAGCTGAAGTGTGTGTGAATGTGAGGCTCAGTGTGTGAGGGACCAGTCTCAGGGTCCAGTGATCCTGACCCAGCTGAAGTGTGTGTGAATGTGAGGCTCAGTGTGTGAGGGGCAAGTCTCAGGGTCCAGTGATCCAGACCCAGCTGAAGTGTGTGTGAATGTGAGGCTCAGTGTGTCAGGGACCAGTCTCAGGGTCTAGTGATCCAGACCCAGCTGAAGTGTGTGTGAATGTGAGGCTCAGTGTGTGAGGGACCAGTCTCAGGGTCCAGTGATACAGACCCAGCTGAAGTGTGTGTGGATGTGAGGCTCAGTGTGTGAGGGACCAGTCTCAGGGTCCATTGATCCAGACCCAGCTGAAATGTGTGTGAATGTAAGGCTAAGTGTGTGAGGGACCATTCTCAGGGTCCAGTGATCCAGACCCAGCTGAAGTGTGTGTGAATGTGAGGCTCAGTGTGTGATGGACCAGTCTCAGGGTCCTGTGATCCAGACTCAGCTGAAGTGTGTGTGAATGTGAGGCTCAATGTGTGAGCGACCATTCTCAGGGTCCAGTGATCCAGACCCAGCTGAAATGTATGTGAATGTGAGGCTCAATATGTGAGGGACCAGCCTCAGTGTCCAATGATCCAGACTGAGCTGAAGCGTATGTGAATGTGAGGCTCAGTGTGTGAGGGACCAGTCTCAGGGTCCAGTGATCCAGACCCAGCTGAAGTGTGTGTGAATGTGAGGCTCAGTGTGTGAGGGACTAGTCTCAGGGTCCATTGATCCAGACCCAGCTGAAGTGTGTGTGAATGTAAGGCGCAATGTGTGAGGGACCATTCTCAGGGTCCAGTGATCCAGAACCAGCTGAAATGTGTGTGAATGTGAGGCTCAGTGTGTGAGGGACCAGTATCAGGGTCCTGTGATCCAGACTCAGCTGAAGTGTGTGTAAATGTGAGGCTTAGTGTGTGAGGGACCAGTCTCAGGGTCCAGTGATCCAGACCCAGCTGAAGTGTGTGTGAATGTGAGACTCAGTGTGTGAGGGACCAGTCTCAGGGTTCAGTGATCCAGACTCAGCTGAAGTGTGTGTGAATGTAGGGCTCAGTGTGTGAGGGACCAGTCTCACGGTCCAGTGATCCAGACCCAGCTGAAGTGTGTGTGAATGTGAGGCTCAGTGTGTGAGGGACCAGCCTCAGGGTCCAGTGATTCAGACCCAGCTGAAGTGTGTCTGGATGTGAGGCTCAGTGTGTGAGGGACCAGCCTCAGGGTCCAGTGATACAGACGCAGCTGAAGTGTGTGTGAATATGAGGCTCAATGTGTGAAGGACCAGCCTCAGGGTCCAGTGATCCAGACCCAGCTGAAGTGTGTTTGAATATGAGGCTCAGTGTGTGAGGGACCAGTCTCAGGATCCATTGATCCAGACCCAGCTGACGTGTGTGTGAATGTGAGGCTCAGTGTGTGAGGGACCAGTCTCAGGTTCCAGTGATCCAGACCTAGCTGAAGTGTGTGTGAATGTGAGGCTCAGTGTGTGAGGGACCAGCCTCAGCGTCCAGTGATCCAGTCCCAGCTGAAGTGTGTGTGAATGTGAGGCTCAGTGTGTGAGGGACCAGTCTCAGGGTCCTGTGATCCATATCCAGCTATCCAGCTGAAGAGTGTGTGACTATGAGGCTCAGTGTGTGAGGGACCAGTCTCAGGATCCAGTGATCCAGACCCAGCTGACGTGTCTGTGAATGTGAGGCTCAGTGTTTGAGGGACCAGTCTCAGGGTCCAGTGATCCAGTCCCAGATGAAGTGTGTGTGAATGTGAGGCTCAGTGTGTGAGATACCAGTCTCAGGGTCCAGTGATCCAGATCCAGCTGAAGAGTGTGTGAATATGAGGCTCAGTGTGTGAGGGACCAGTCTCAGGATCCATTGATCCAGACCCAGCTGACGTGTCTGTGAATGTGAGGCTCAGTGTTTGAGGGACCAGTCTCAGGGTCCAGTGATCCAGACCCAGCTGAAGTGTGTGTGAATGTGACGCTCAGTGTGTGAGGGACCAGTCTCAGGATCCAGTGATCCAGACCCAGCTGAAATGTGTGTGAATGTGAGGCACAATGTGTGTGGGACCAGCCTCAGGGTCCAGTGATCCAGACCCAGCTGTGGTATGTGTGAATGTGAGGCTCAATGTGTGAGGGACCAGCCTGAGGGACCGGTGATCCAGACCCAGCTGAAGTGTGTTTGAACGTGAGGCTCAGTGTGTGAGGGACCAGTCAAAGGGTCCAGTGATCCAGACCCAGCTGAAATATGTGTGAATGTGAGGCTCAGTGTGTGAGGGACCAGTCTCAGGGTCCAGTGATCCAGACCCAGCTGAAGTGTGTGTGAATGTGAGGCTCAGTGTGTGAGGGACCAGTCTCAGGGTCCAGTGATCCAGACCCAGCTGAAGTATGTGTGAATGTGAGGCTCAGTGTGTGAGGGACCAGTCTCAGGGTCCAGTGATCCAGACCCAGCTGAAGTGTGTGTGAATGTGAGGCTCAGTGTGTAAGGGACCAGTCTCAGTATCCAGTGATCCAGACCCAGCTGAAGTGTGTGTGAATGTGAGGCTCAGTGTGTGAGGGACCAGTCTCAGGGTCCAGTGATCCAGACCCAGCTGAAGTGTGTGTGAATGTGAGGCTCAGTGTGTGAGGGACCAGTCTCAGGGTCCAGTGATCCAGCCCCAGCTGAAGTGTGTGTGAATGTAGGGCTCAGTGTGTGAGGGACTATTCTCAGGGTCCAGTTATCCAGACCCAGCTGAAGTGTGTGTGAATGTGAGGCTCAGTGTGTGAGGAACCAGTCTCAGGGTCCAGTGATCCAGACCCAGCTGAAGTTTGTGTGAATGTGAGGCTCAGTGTGTGAGGGACCAGCCTCAGCGTCCAGTGAACCAGACCCAGCTGAAGTGTGTGTGAATGTGAGACTCAGTGTGTGAGGGACCAGTCTCAGGGTCCAGTGATCCAGACCCAGCTGAAGTGTGTGTGAATGTGAGGCTCAGTGTTTGAGGGACCAGTCTCAAGGTCCAGTGATCCAGACCCAGCTGTATTGTGTGTGAATGTGAGGCTCAGTGTGTGAGGAACCAGTCTCAGGGTCGAGTGATCCAGACCCAGCTGAAGTTTGTGTGAATGTGAGGCTCAGTGTGTGAGGGACCAGACTCAGGGTCCAGTGATCCAGACCCAGCTGAAGTGTGTGTGAACGTGAGGCTCGGTGTGTGCGGGACCAGTCTCAAGGTCCAGTGATCCAGACCCAGCTGAAGTGTGTGTGAATGTGAGGCTCAGTGTGTGAGAGACCAGTCTCAGGGTCCAGTGATCCAGACTCAGCTGAAGTGCCTGTGAATGTGACGCTCAGTGTTTGAGGATACAATCTCATGGTCTAGTGATGCAGACCCAGCTGAAGTGTGTGTGAATGTGAGGCTCAGTGTGTGAGGGACCAGTCTCTGGGTCCAGTGATCCAGACCCAGCTGAAATATGTGTGAATGTGAGGCTCAGTGTGTGAGGGACCAGTCTCAGGGTCCAGTGATCCAGACCCAGCTGAAGTGTGTGTAAATGTGAGGCTCAGTGTGTGAGGGACCAGTCTCAGGGTCCAGTGATCCAGACCCAGCTGAAGTATGTGTGAATGTGAGGCTCAGTGTGTGAGGGGCCAGTCTCATGGTCCAGTGATCCAGACCCAGCTAAAGTGTGTGTGAATGTGAGGCTCAGTGTGTGAGGGAGCAGCCTCAGGGTCCAGTGATCCAGACCCAGCTGAAGTGTGTGTGAATGTGAGGCTTAGTGTGTGTGAGGGACCAGTCTCAGTGTCCAGTGATCCATACCCAGCTTAAGTGTGTTTTAATGTGAGGCTCAGTGTATGAGGAACCAGTCTCAGGATCCAGTGATCCATACCGAGCTGAAGTGTGTGTGAATGTGAGGCTCAGTGTGTGTGGGACCAGCCTCAGGGTCCAGTGATCCAGACCCAGCTGAAGTGTGTGTGAATGTGAGGCTCAGTATGTGAGGGACCAGTCTCAGTGTCCAGTGATCCAGACCCAGCTGAAGTGTGTGTGAATGTGAGGCTCAGTGTGTGAGGGACCAGTCTCAGGGATCAGTGATCCAGACAAAGCTGAAGTGTGTGTGAATGTGAGGCTCAGTGTGTGAGGGACCAATCTCAGAGTCCAGTAATCCAGACCCAGCTGAAGTGTGTGTGAATGTGAGGCTCAGTGTGTGAGGGACCAGTCTCAGTTTCCAGTAATCCAGACCCAGCAGAAGTGAGTGTGAATGTGAGGCTCAGTTATGTGAGGGACCAGTCTCAGGGTCCAGTGATCCAGACCCAGCTGAAGTATGTGTGAATGTGAGGCTCAGTGTGTGAGGGACCAGCCTCAGGGTCCATTGATCCAGACCCAGCTGAAGTCTCTGTGAATGTGATGCTCAGTGTGTGAGGGACCAGTCTCAGGGTCCAGTGATCCAGACCCAGCTGAAGTGTGTGTGAATGTGAGGCTCAGTGTGTGAGGGACCAGTCTCAGGGTCCAGTGATCCAGACCCAGCTGAAGTGTGTGTGAATGTGAGGCTCAGTGTGTGAGGAACCAGTCTCAGGGTCCAGTGATCCAGACCCAGCTGAAGTGTGTGTGAATGTGAGGCTCAGTGTGTGAGGGACCAGCCTCAGCGTCCAGTGAACCAGACCCAGCTGAAGTGTGTGTGAATGTGAGACTCAGTGTGTGAGGGACCAGTCTCAGGGTCCAGTGATCCAGACCCAGCTGAAGTGTGTGTGAATGTGAGGCTCAGTGTGTGAGGGACCAGTCTCAAGGTCCAGTGATCCAGAACCAGCTGTATTGTGTGTGAATGTGAGGCTCAGTGTGTGAGGAACCAGTCTCAGGGTCGAGTGATCCAGACCCAGCTGAAGTATGTGTGAATGTGAGGCTCAGTGTGTGAGGGACCAGACTCAGGGTCCAGTGATCCAGACCCAGCTGAAGTGTGTGTGAATGTGAGGCTCGGTGTGTGCGGGACCAGTCTCAAGGTCCAGTGATCCAGACCCAGCTGAAGTGTGTGTGAATGTGAGGCTCAGTGTGTGAGGGACCAGCCTCAGGGTCCAGTGATCCAGACCCAGCTGAAGTGTGTGTGAATGTGAGGCTCAGTGTGTGAGGGACCAGTCTCATGGTGGAGTGATTCAGACCCAGCTGAAGTGTGTGTGAATGTGAGGCTCAGTGTGTGAGGGACCAGTCTCAGGGTCCAGTGATCCAGACCCAGCTGAAGTGTGTGTGAATGTGAGGCTCAGTGTGTGAGGGACCAGTCTCAGGGTCCAGTGATCCAGACCCAGCTGAAGTATGTGTGAATGTGAGGCTTAGTGTGTGATGGACCAGCCTCAGGGTCCAGTGATCCAGACCCAGCTGAAGTGTGTGTGAATGTGAGGCTCAGTGTGTGAGGGACCAGTCTCACGGTCCAGTAATCCAGACCCAGCTGAAGTGTGTGTGAATGTGAGGCTCAGTGTGTGAGGGACCAGCCTCAGGGTCCAGTGATACAGACCCAGCTGAAGTGTGTGTGAATGTGAGGCTCAGTGTGTGAGGGACCAGCCTCAGGGTCCAGTGATACAGACGCAGCTGAAGTGAGTGTGAATGTGAGGCTCAGTGTGTGAGGGACCAGCCTCAGGCTCCAGTGATCCAGACCCAGCTGAAGTGTGTTTGAATATGAGGCTCAGTGTGTGAGGGACCAGTCTCAGGATCCATTGATCCAGACCCAGCTGACGTGTGTGTGAATGCGAGGCTCAGTGTGTGAGGGACCAGTCTCAGGGTCCAGTGATCCAGACATAGCTGAAGTGTGTCTGAATGTGAGGCTCAGTGTGTGAGGGACCAGCCTCAGGTTCCAGTGATCCAGACTCAGCTGAAGTGTGTGTGAATGTGAGGCTCAGTGTGTGAGGGACCCGGCTCAGGGTCCAGTGATCCAGACCCAGCTGAAGTGTGTGTGAATGTGAGGCTCAGTGTGTGAGAGACCAGTCTCAGGGTCCAATGATCCAGACTCAGCTGAAGTGCCTGTGAATGTGACGCTCAGTGTTTGAGGATACAATCTCATGGTCTAGTGATCCAGACCCAGCTGAAGTGTGTGTGAATGTGAGGCTCAGTGTGTGAGGGACCAGTCTCTGGGTCCAGTGATCCAGACCCAGCTGAAATATGTGTGAATGTGAGGCTCAGTGTGTGAGGGACCAGTCTCAGGGTCCAGTGATCCAGACCCAGCTGAAGTGTGTGTGAATGTGAGGCTCAGTGTGTGAGGGACCAGTCTCAGGGTCCAGTGATCCAGACCCAGCTGAAGTATGTGTGAATGTGAGGCTCAGTGTGTGAGGGGCCAGTCTCATGGTCCAGTGATCCAGACCCAGCTGAAGTGTGTGTGAATGTGAGGCTCAGTGTGTGAGGGACCAGCCTCAGGGTCCAGTGATCCAGACCCAGCTGAAGTGTGTGTGAATGTGAGGCTTAGTGTGTGTGAGGGACCAGTCTCAGTGTCCAGTGATCCAGACCCAGCTTAAGTGTGTTTGAATGTGAGGCTCAGTGTATGAGGAACCAGTCTCAGGATCCAGTGATCCAGATCCAGCTGAAGTGTGTGTGAATGTGAGGCTCAGTGTGTGCGGGACCAGCCTCAGGGTCCAGTGATCCAGACCCAGCTGAAGTTTGTGTGAATGTGAGGCTCAGTGTGTGAGGGACCAGCCTCAGTGTCCAGTGATCCAGACCCAGCTGAAGTTTGTGTGAATGTGAGGCTCAGTGTGTGAGGGACCAGTCTCAGGGTCCAGTGATCCAGACCCAGCTGAAGTGTGTGTGAATGTGAGGCTCAGTGTGTGAGCGACCAGTCTCAGGGTCCAGTGATCTAGACCCAGCTGATGTGTGTGTGAATGTGAGGCTCGTAAGTGAGGGACCAGTCTCAGTGTCCAGTGATCCAGACCCAGCTGAAGTGTGTGTGAATGTGAGGCTCAGTGTGTGAGGGACCAGTCTCAGGGATCAGTGATCCAGACAAAGCTGACGTGTGTGTGAATGTGAGGCTCAGTGTGTGAGGGACCAATCTCAGAGTCCAGTAATCCAGACCCAGCTGAAGTGTGTGTGAATGTGAGGCTCTGTGTGTGAGGTACCAGTCTCAGTTTCCAGTAATCCAGACCCAGCAGAAGTGAGTGTGAATGTGAGGCTCAGTGTGTGAGGGACCAGTCTCAGGGTCCAGTGATCCAGACCCAGCTGAAGTATGTGTGAATGTGAGGCTCAGTGTGTGAGGGACCAGCCTCAGGGTCCATTGATCCAGACCCAGCTGAAGTCTCTGTGAATGTGATGCTCAGTGTGTGAGGGACCAGTCTCAGGGTCCAGTGATCCAGACCCAGCTGAAGTGTGTGTGAATGTGAGGCTCAGTGTGTGAGAGACCAGTCTCAGGGTCCAGTGATCCAGACTCAGCTGAAGTGCCTGTGAATGTGATGCTCAGTGTTTGAGGATACAATCTCATGGTCTAGTGATCCAGACCCAGCTGAAGTGTGTGTGAATGTGAGGCTCAGTGTGTGAGGGACCAGTCTCTGGGTCCAGTGATCCAGACCCAGCTGAAATATGTGTGAATGTGAGGCTCAGTGTGTGAGGGACCAGTCTCAGGGTCCAGTGATCCAGACCCAGCTGAAGTGTGTGTAAATGTGAGGCTCAGTGTGTGAGGGACCAGTCTCAGGGTCCAGTGATCCAGACCCAGCTGAAGTATGTGTGAATGTGAGGCTCAGTGTGTGAGGGGCCAGTCTCATGGTCCAGTGATCCAGACCCAGCTGAAGTGTGTGTGAATGTGAGGCTCAGTGTGTGAGGGAGCAGCCTCAGGGTCCAGTGATCCAGACCCAGCTGAAGAGTGTGTGAATGTGAGGCTTAGTGTGTGTGAGGGACCAGTCTCAGTGTCCAGTGATCCAGACCCAGCTGAAGTGTGTGTGAATGTGAGGCTCTGTGTGTGAGGTACCAGTCTCAGTTTCCAGTAATCCAGACCCAGCAGAAGTGAGTGTGAATGTGAGGCTCAGTGTGTGAGGGACCAGTCTCAGGGTCCAGTGATCCAGACCCAGCTGAAGTATGTGTGAATGTGAGGCTCAGTGTGTGAGGGACCAGCCTCAGGGTCCATTGATCCAGACCCAGCTGAAGTCTCTGTGAATGTGATGCTCAGTGTGTGAGGGACCAGTCTCAGGGTCCAGTGATCCAGACCCAGCTGAAGTGTGTGTGAATGTGAGGCTCAGTGTGTGAGAGACCAGTCTCAGGGTCCAGTGATCCAGACTCAGCTGAAGTGCCTGTGAATGTGATGCTCAGTGTTTGAGGATACAATCTCATGGTCTAGTGATCCAGACCCAGCTGAAGTGTGTGTGAATGTGAGGCTCAGTGTGTGAGGGACCAGTCTCTGGGTCCAGTGATCCAGACCCAGCTGAAATATGTGTGAATGTGAGGCTCAGTGTGTGAGGGACCAGTCTCAGGGTCCAGTGATCCAGACCCAGCTGAAGTGTGTGTAAATGTGAGGCTCAGTGTGTGAGGGACCAGTCTCAGGGTCCAGTGATCCAGACCCAGCTGAAGTATGTGTGAATGTGAGGCTCAGTGTGTGAGGGGCCAGTCTCATGGTCCAGTGATCCAGACCCAGCTGAAGTGTGTGTGAATGTGAGGCTCAGTGTGTGAGGGAGCAGCCTCAGGGTCCAGTGATCCAGACCCAGCTGAAGAGTGTGTGAATGTGAGGCTTAGTGTGTGTGAGGGACCAGTCTCAGTGTCCAGTGATCCATACCCAGCTTAAGTGTGTTTTAATGTGAGGCTCAGTGTATGAGGAACCAGTCTCAGGATCCAGTGATCCAGACCGAGCTGAAGTGTGTGTGAATGTGAGGCTCAGTGTGTGAGGGACCAGCCTCAGGGTCCAGTGATCCAGACCCAGCTGAAGTGTGTGTGAATGTGAGGCTCAGTATGTGAGGGACCAGTCTCAGTGTCCAGTGATCCAGACCCAGCTGAAGTGTGTGTGAATGTGAGGCTCAGTGTGTGAGGGACCAGTCTCAGGGATCAGTGATCCAGACAAAGCTGAAGTGTGTGTGAATGTGAGGCTCAGTGTGTGAGGGACCAATCTCAGAGTCCAGTAATCCAGACCCAGCTGAAGTGTGTGTGAATGTGAGGCTCAGTGTGTGAGGGACCAGTCTCAGTTTCCAGTAATCCAGACCCAGCAGAAGTGAGTGTGAATGTGAGGCTCAGTTATGTGAGGGACCAGTCTCAGGGTCCAGTGATCCAGACCCAGCTGAAGTATGTGTGAATGTGAGGCTCAGTGTGTGAGGGACCAGCCTCAGGGTCCATTGATCCAGACCCAGCTGAAGTCTGTGTGAATGTGATGCTCAGTGTGTGAGGGACCAGTCTCAGGGTCCAGTGATCCAGACCCAGCTGAAGTGTGTGTGAATGTGAGGCTCAGTGTGTGAGGGACCAGTCTCAGGGTCCAGTGATCCAGACCCAGCTGAAGTGTGTGTGAATGTGAGGCTCAGTGTGTGAGGAACCAGTCTCAGGGTCCAGTGATCCAGACCCAGCTGAAGTGTGTGTGAATGCGAGGCTCAGTGTGTGAGGGACCAGCCTCAGCGTCCAGTGAACCAGACCCAGCTGAAGTGTGTGTGAATGTGAGACTCAGTGTGTGAGGGACCAGTCTCAGGGTCCAGTGATCCAGACCCAGCTGAAGTGTGTGTGAATGTGAGGCTCAGTGTGTGAGGGACCAGTCTCAAGGTCCAGTGATCCAGACCCAGCTGTATTGTGTGTGAATGTGAGGCTCAGTGTGTGAGGAACCAGTCTCAGGGTCGAGTGATCCAGACCCAGCTGAAGTATGTGTGAATGTGAGGCTCAGTGTGTGAGGGACCAGACTCAGGGTCCAGTGATCCAGACCCAGCTGAAGTGTGTGTGAATGTGAGGCTCGGTGTGTGCGGGACCAGTCTCAAGGTCCAGTGATCCAGACCCAGCTGAAGTGTGTGTGAATGTGAGGCTCAGTGTGTGAGGGACCAGCCTCAGGGTCCAGTGATCCAGACCCAGCTGAAGTGTGTGTGAATGTGAGGCTCAGTGTGTGAGGGACCAGTCTCATGGTGGAGTGATTCAGACCCAGCTGAAGTGTGTGTGAATGTGAGGCTCAGTGTGTGAGGGACCAGTCTCAGGGTCCAGTGATCCAGACCCAGCTGAAGTGTGTGTGAATGTGAGGCTCAGTGTGTGAGGGACCAGTCTCAGGGTCCAGTGATCCAGACCCAGCTGAAGTATGTGTGAATGTGAGGCTTAGTGTGTGATGGACCAGCCTCAGGGTCCAGTGATCCAGACCCAGCTGAAGTGTGTGTGAATGTGAGGCTCAGTGTGTGAGGGACCAGTCTCACGGTCCAGTAATCCAGACCCAGCTGAAGTGTGTGTGAATGTGAGGCTCAGTGTGTGAGGGACCAGCCTCAGGGTCCAGTGATACAGACCCAGCTGAAGTGTGTGTGAATGTGAGGCTCAGTGTGTGAGGGACCAGCCTCAGGGTCCAGTGATACAGACGCAGCTGAAGTGAGTGTGAATGTGAGGCTCAGTGTGTGAGGGACCAGCCTCAGGCTCCAGTGATCCAGACCCAGCTGAAGTGTGTTTGAATATGAGGCTCAGTGTGTGAGGGACCAGTCTCAGGATCCATTGATCCAGACCCAGCTGACGTGTGTGTGAATGCGAGGCTCAGTGTGTGAGGGACCAGTCTCAGGGTCCAGTGATCCAGACATAGCTGAAGTGTGTCTGAATGTGAAGCTCAGTGTGTGAGGGACCAGCCTCAGGTTCCAGTGATCCAGACTCAGCTGAAGTGTGTGTGAATGTGAGGCTCAGTGTGTGAGGGACCCGGCTCAGGGTCCAGTGATCCAGACCCAGCTGAAGTGTGTGTGAATGTGAGGCTCAGTGTGTGAGAGACCAGTCTCAGGGTCCAATGATCCAGACCCAGCTGAAGTGTGTGTGAATGTGAGGCTCAGTGTGTGAGGGACCCGGCTCAGGGTCCAGTGATCCAGACCCAGCTGAAGTGTGTGTGAATGTGAGGCTCAGTGTGTGAGAGACCAGTCTCAGGGTCCAATGATCCAGACTCAGCTGAAGTGCCTGTGAATGTGACGCTCAGTGTTTGAGGATACAATCTCATGGTCTAGTGATCCAGACCCAGCTGAAGTGTGTGTGAATGTGAGGCTCAGTGTGTGAGGGACCAGTCTCTGGGTCCAGTGATCCAGACCCAGCTGAAATATGTGTGAATGTGAGGCTCAGTGTGTGAGGGACCAGTCTCAGGGTCCAGTGATCCAGACCCAGCTGAAGTGTGTGTGAATGTGAGGCTCAGTGTGTGAGGGACCAGTCTCAGGGTCCAGTGATCCAGACCCAGCTGAAGTATGTGTGAATGTGAGGCTCAGTGTGTGAGGGGCCAGTCTCATGGTCCAGTGATCCAGACCCAGCTGAAGTGTGTGTGAATGTGAGGCTCAGTGTGTGAGGGACCAGCCTCAGGGTCCAGTGATCCAGACCCAGCTGAAGTGTGTGTGAATGTGAGGCTTAGTGTGTGTGAGGGACCAGTCTCAGTGTCCAGTGATCCAGACCCAGCTTAAGTGTGTTTGAATGTGAGGCTCAGTGTATGAGGAACCAGTCTCAGGATCCAGTGATCCAGATCCAGCTGAAGTGTGTGTGAATGTGAGGCTCAGTGTGTGCGGGACCAGCCTCAGGGTCCAGTGATCCAGACCCAGCTGAAGTTTGTGTGAATGTGAGGCTCAGTGTGTGAGGGACCAGCCTCAGTGTCCAGTGATCCAGACCCAGCTGAAGTTTGTGTGAATGTGAGGCTCAGTGTGTGAGGGACCAGTCTCAGGGTCCAGTGATCCAGACCCAGCTGAAGTGTGTGTGAATGTGAGGCTCAGTGTGTGAGCGACCAGTCTCAGGGTCCAGTGATCTAGACCCAGCTGATGTGATTGTGAATGTGAGGCTCGTAAGTGAGGGACCAGTCTCAGTGTCCAGAGATCCAGACCCAGCTGAAGTGTGTGTGAATGTGAGGCTCAGTGTGTGAGGGACCAGTCTCAGGGATCAGTGATCCAGACAAAGCTGACGTGTGTGTGAATGTGAGGCTCAGTGTGTGAGGGACCAATCTCAGAGTCCAGTAATCCAGACCCAGCTGAAGTGTGTGTGAATGTGAGGCTCTGTGTGTGAGGTACCAGTCTCAGTTTCCAGTAATCCAGACCCAGCAGAAGTGAGTGTGAATGTGAGGCTCAGTGTGTGAGGGACCAGTCTCAGGGTCCAGTGATCCAGACCCAGCTGAAGTATGTGTGAATGTGAGGCTCAGTGTGTGAGGGACCAGCCTCAGGGTCCATTGATCCAGACCCAGCTGAAGTCTCTGTGAATGTGATGCTCAGTGTGTGAGGGACCAGTCTCAGGGTCCAGTGATCCAGACCCAGCTGAAGTGTGTGTGAATGTGAGGCTCAGTGTGTGAGGAACCAGTCTCAGGGTCCAGTGATCCAGACCCAGCTGAAGTGTGTGTGAATGTGAGGCTCAGTGTGTGAGGGACCAGTCTCAGGATCCAGTGATCCAGACCCAGCTGAAGTGTGTGTGAATGTGAGGCTCAGTGTGTGAGGGACCAGTTTCAGGGTCCAGTGATCCAGACCCAGCTGAAGTGTGTGTGAATGTGAGGCTCAGTATGTGAGGGACCAGTCTCAGGGTCCAGTGATCCAGCCCCAGATGAAATGTGTGTGAATGTAGGGCTCAGTGTGTGAGGGACCATTCTCAGGGTCCAGTGATCCAGACCCAGCTGAAGTGTGTGTGAATGTGAGGCTCAGTGTGTGAGGAACCAGTCTCAGGGTCCAGTGATCCAGACCCAGCTGAAGTGTGTGTGAATGTGAGGCTCAGTGTGTGAGGGACCAGCCTCAGGGTCCAGTGAACCAGACCCAGCTGAAGTGTGTGTGAATGTGAGACTCAGTGTGTGAGGAACCAGTCTCAGGGTCCAGTGATCCAGACCCAGCTGAAGTGTGCGTGAATGTGAGGCTCAGTGTGTGAGGGACCAGTCTAAAGGTCCAGTGATCCAGACCCAGCTGTATTGTGTGTGAATGTGAGGCTCAGTGTTTGAGGAACCAGTCTCAGAGTCGAGTGATCCAGACCCAGCTGAAGTGTGTGTGAATGTGAGGCTCAGTGTGTGAGGGACCAGACTCAGGGTCCAGTGATCCAGACCCAGCTGAAGTGTGTGTGAATGTGAGGCTCGGTGTGTGCGGGACCAGTCTCAGGGTCCAGTGATCCAGACCCAGCTGAAGTGTGTGTGAATGTGAGGCTCAGTGTGTGAGGGACCAGCCTCAGGGTCCAGTGATCCAGACCCAGCTGAAGTGTGTGTGAATGTGAGGCTCAGTGTGTGAGGGACCAGTCTCATGGTGGAGTGATTCAGACCCAGCTGAAGTGTGTGTGAATGTGAGGCTCAGTGTGTGAGGGACCAGTCTCAGGGTCCAGTGATCCAGACCCAGCTGAAGTGTGTGTGAATGTGAGGCTCAGTGTGTGAGGGACCAGTCTCAGGGTCAAGTGATCCAGACCCAGCTGAAGTATGTGTGAATGTGAGGCTTAGTGTGTGAGGGACCAGCCTCAGGGTCCAGTGATCCAGACCCAGCTGAAGTGTGTGTGAATGTGAGGCTCAGTGTGTGAGGGACCAGTCTCAGGGTACAGTGATCCAGACCCAGATGAAGTGTGTGTGAATGTAGGGCTCAGTGTGTGAGGGACCAGTCTCACGGTCCAGTGATCCAGACCCAGCTGAAGTGTGTGTGAATGTAAGGCTCAGTGTGTGAGGGACCAGCCTCAGGGTCCAGTGATCCAGACCCAGCTGAAGTGTGTTTGAAAAGAGGCTCAGTGTGTGAGGGACCAGTCTCAGGATCCATTGTTCCAGACCCAGCTGACGTGTGTGTGAATGTGAGGCTCAGTGTGTGAGGGACCAGTCTCAGGGTCCAGTGATCCAGGCATAGCTGAAGTGTGTCTGAATGTGAGGCTCAGTGTGTGAGGGACCAACCTCAGGTTCCAGTGATCCAGACTCAGCTGAAGTGTGTGTGAATGTGAGGATTAGTGTGTGAGGGATCAGCAGCCTCAGGGTCTCGTGATCCAGACCAAGCTGAAGTGTGTGTGAATGTGAGGCTCAGTGTGTGAGGGACCAGTCTCAGGGTCCAGTGATCCTGACCCAGCTGAAGTGTGTGTGAATGTGAGGCTCAGTGTGTGAGGGGCAAGTCTCAGGGTCCAGTGATCCAGACCCAGCTGAAGTGTGTGTGAATGTGAGGCTCAGTGTGTCAGGGACCAGTCTCAGGGTCTAGTGATCCAGACCCAGCTGAAGTGTGTGTGAATGTGAGGCTCAGTGTGTGAGGGACCAGTCTCAGGGTCCAGTGATACAGACCCAGCTGAAGTGTGTGTGGATGTGAGGCTCAGTGTGTGAGGGACCAGTCTCAGGGTCCATTGATCCAGACCCAGCTGAAATGTGTGTGAATGTAAGGCTAAGTGTGTGAGGGACCATTCTCAGGGTCCAGTGATCCAGACCCAGCTGAAGTGTGTGTGAATGTGAGGCTCAGTGTGTGATGGACCAGTCTCAGGGTCCTGTGATCCAGACTCAGCTGAAGTGTGTGTGAATGTGAGGCTCAATGTGTGAGCGACCATTCTCAGGGTCCAGTGATCCAGACCCAGCTGAAATGTATGTGAATGTGAGGCTCAATATGTGAGGGACCAGCCTCAGTGTCCAATGATCCAGACTGAGCTGAAGCGTATGTGAATGTGAGGCTCAGTGTGTGAGGGACCAGTCTCAGGGTCCAGTGATCCAGACCCAGCTGAAGTGTGTGTGAATGTGAGGCTCAGTGTGTGAGGGACTAGTCTCAGGGTCCATTGATCCAGACCCAGCTGAAGTGTGTGTGAATGTAAGGCGCAATGTGTGAGGGACCATTCTCAGGGTCCAGTGATCCAGAACCAGCTGAAATGTGTGTGAATGTGAGGCTCAGTGTGTGAGGGACCAGTATCAGGGTCCTGTGATCCAGACTCAGCTGAAGTGTGTGTAAATGTGAGGCTTAGTGTGTGAGGGACCAGTCTCAGGGTCCAGTGATCCAGACCCAGCTGAAGTGTGTGTGAATGTGAGACTCAGTGTGTGAGGGACCAGTCTCAGGGTTCAGTGATCCAGACTCAGCTGAAGTGTGTGTGAATGTAGGGCTCAGTGTGTGAGGGACCAGTCTCACGGTCCAGTGATCCAGACCCAGCTGAAGTGTGTGTGAATGTGAGGCTCAGTGTGTGAGGGACCAGCCTCAGGGTCCAGTGATTCAGACCCAGCTGAAGTGTGTCTGGATGTGAGGCTCAGTGTGTGAGGGACCAGCCTCAGGGTCCAGTGATACAGACGCAGCTGAAGTGTGTGTGAATATGAGGCTCAATGTGTGAAGGACCAGCCTCAGGGTCCAGTGATCCAGACCCAGCTGAAGTGTGTTTGAATATGAGGCTCAGTGTGTGAGGGACCAGTCTCAGGATCCATTGATCCAGACCCAGCTGACGTGTGTGTGAATGTGAGGCTCAGTGTGTGAGGGACCAGTCTCAGGTTCCAGTGATCCAGACCTAGCTGAAGTGTGTGTGAATGTGAGGCTCAGTGTGTGAGGGACCAGCCTCAGCGTCCAGTGATCCAGTCCCAGCTGAAGTGTGTGTGAATGTGAGGCTCAGTGTGTGAGGGACCAGTCTCAGGGTCCTGTGATCCATATCCAGCTATCCAGCTGAAGAGTGTGTGACTATGAGGCTCAGTGTGTGAGGGACCAGTCTCAGGATCCAGTGATCCAGACCCAGCTGACGTGTCTGTGAATGTGAGGCTCAGTGTTTGAGGGACCAGTCTCAGGGTCCAGTGATCCAGTCCCAGATGAAGTGTGTGTGAATGTGAGGCTCAGTGTGTGAGATACCAGTCTCAGGGTCCAGTGATCCAGATCCAGCTGAAGAGTGTGTGAATATGAGGCTCAGTGTGTGAGGGACCAGTCTCAGGATCCATTGATCCAGACCCAGCTGACGTGTCTGTGAATGTGAGGCTCAGTGTTTGAGGGACCAGTCTCAGGGTCCAGTGATCCAGACCCAGCTGAAGTGTGTGTGAATGTGACGCTCAGTGTGTGAGGGACCAGTCTCAGGATCCAGTGATCCAGACCCAGCTGAAATGTGTGTGAATGTGAGGCACAATGTGTGTGGGACCAGCCTCAGTGTCCAGTGATCCAGACCTAGCTGTGGTATGTGTGAATGTGAGGCTCAATGTGTGAGGGACCAGCCTGAGGGACCGGTGATCCAGACCCAGCTGAAGTGTGTTTGAACGTGAGGCTCAGTGTGTGAGGGACCAGTCATAGGGTCCAGTGATCCAGACCCAGCTGAAATATGTGTGAATGTGAGGCTCAGTGTGTGAGGGACCAGTCTCAGGGTCCAGTGATCCAGACCCAGCTGAAGTGTGTGTGAATGTGAGGCTCAGTGTGTGAGGGACCAGTCTCAGGGTCCAGTGATCCAGACCCAGCTGAAGTATGTGTGAATGTGAGGCTCAGTGTGTGAGGGACCAGTCTCAGGGTCCAGTGATCCAGACCCAGCTGAAGTGTGTGTGAATGTGAGGCTCAGTGTGTAAGGGACCAGTCTCAGTATCCAGTGATCCAGACCCAGCTGAAGTGTGTGTGAATGTGAGGCTCAGTGTGTGAGGGACCAGTCTCAGGGTCCAGTGATCCAGACCCAGCTGAAGTGTGTGTGAATGTGAGGCTCAGTGTGTGAGGGACCAGTCTCAGGGTCCAGTGATCCAGCCCCAGCTGAAGTGTGTGTGAATGTAGGGCTCAGTGTGTGAGGGACTATTCTCAGGGTCCAGTTATCCAGACCCAGCTGAAGTGTGTGTGAATGTGAGGCTCAGTGTGTGAGGAACCAGTCTCAGGGTCCAGTGATCCAGACCCAGCTGAAGTGTGTGTGAATGTGAGGCTCAGTGTGTGAGGGACCAGCCTCAGCGTCCAGTGAACCAGACCCAGCTGAAGTGTGTGTGAATGTGAGACTCAGTGTGTGAGGGACCAGTCTCAGGGTCCAGTGATCCAGACCCAGCTGAAGTGTGTGTGAATGTGAGGCTCAGTGTTTGAGGGACCAGTCTCAAGGTCCAGTGATCCAGACCCAGCTGTATTGTGTGTGAATGTGAGGCTCAGTGTGTGAGGAACCAGTCTCAGGGTCGAGTGATCCAGACCCAGCTGAAGTTTGTGTGAATGTGAGGCTCAGTGTGTGAGGGACCAGACTCAGGGTCCAGTGATCCAGACCCAGCTGAAGTGTGTGTGAACGTGAGGCTCGGTGTGTGCGGGACCAGTCTCAAGGTCCAGTGATCCAGACCCAGCTGAAGTGTGTGTGAATGTGAGGCTCAGTGTGTGAGAGACCAGTCTCAGGGTCCAGTGATCCAGACTCAGCTGAAGTGCCTGTGAATGTGACGCTCAGTGTTTGAGGATACAATCTCATGGTCTAGTGATGCAGACCCAGCTGAAGTGTGTGTGAATGTGAGGCTCAGTGTGTGAGGGACCAGTCTCTGGGTCCAGTGATCCAGACCCAGCTGAAATATGTGTGAATGTGAGGCTCAGTGTGTGAGGGACCAGTCTCAGGGTCCAGTGATCCAGACCCAGCTGAAGTGTGTGTAAATGTGAGGCTCAGTGTGTGAGGGACCAGTCTCAGGGTCCAGTGATCCAGACCCAGCTGAAGTATGTGTGAATGTGAGGCTCAGTGTGTGAGGGGCCAGTCTCATGGTCCAGTGATCCAGACCCAGCTGAAGTGTGTGTGAATGTGAGGCTCAGTGTGTGAGGGAGCAGCCTCAGGGTCCAGTGATCCAGACCCAGCTGAAGTGTGTGTGAATGTGAGGCTTAGTGTGTGTGAGGGACCAGTCTCAGTGTCCAGTGATCCATACCCAGCTTAAGTGTGTTTTAATGTGAGGCTCAGTGTATGAGGAACCAGTCTCAGGATCCAGTGATCCATACCGAGCTGAAGTGTGTGTGAATGTGAGGCTCAGTGTGTGTGGGACCAGCCTCAGGGTCCAGTGATCCAGACCCAGCTGAAGTGTGTGTGAATGTGAGGCTCAGTATGTGAGGGACCAGTCTCAGTGTCCAGTGATCCAGACCCAGCTGAAGTGTGTGTGAATGTGAGGCTCAGTGTGTGAGGGACCAGTCTCAGGGATCAGTGATCCAGACAAAGCTGAAGTGTGTGTGAATGTGAGGCTCAGTGTGTGAGGGACCAATCTCAGAGTCCAGTAATCCAGACCCAGCTGAAGTGTGTGTGAATGTGAGGCTCAGTGTGTGAGGGACCAGTCTCAGTTTCCAGTAATCCAGACCCAGCAGAAGTGAGTGTGAATGTGAGGCTCAGTTATGTGAGGGACCAGT
>NW_027252747.1:0-12500 GCF_044704955.1 Pristiophorus japonicus
GTGGGTGAGTGAATGGATGAGTGGGTGGGGGAGTCAATGAGTGAGTGAGTGAGTGAGTGAGTGGAGTAAGTGGGCCGTTGAATGCGTGGGTGGGTGAGTGAGTGAGTGAGTGGGTGGGTGAGTGGAGGGGTGAGTGAATCAGTATGTGCGAGAGTGGGTGAGTGAGTGAGTAAGTGATTGGAGAGTGCGTAAGTGGGTGAATGGGTGATTGGGTGAGTGAGTGAGCGAGTGGATTGGTAAGTGGGTGAGTGAGTGAGTGGATGTGTGAGTGAGTGAGTGGATGTGTGGGTGAGTGAGTGAGTGGATGGGTGAGTGAGTGAGTGAGTGAGTGGATGGGTGAGTGGATGGGTGAGTGGGTGAGTGATTGAATGGGTGAGTGATTGAATGTGTGAGTGAGTGAATGGGTGAGTGAGTGAATGGGTGAGTGTGTGGGTGAGTGAGAGTGTGAGTGAGTGAGTGAGTGAGTGAGTGGGTGAGTGAGTGAGTGAGTGAGTGAGTGGGTGAGTGAGTAAATGAGTGAGTTAGTGAGTGGGTGGGTGAGTGAGTAAGTGATTGAGTTAGTGAGTGAGTGAGTGAGTGAGTGAGTGAGTGAGTGAGTGAGTGAGTGAGTGAGTGAATGTGTGTGTGGGTGAGTGAATGTGTGAATGTCTGGGTGGGTGAGTCAGTGTATGGGTGAGTGGGTGAGTGGGTGGGTGAGTGGGTGAGTGAGTGGGTGGGTGAATGAGTGGGTGAGTGGGTGAGTGGGCGAGTGGGTGAGTGAGTGAGTGGGTGAGTGAGGGGGTGATTGGTGGGTGGGTGGGTGAGTGGGTGAGTGAATGAGTGAGTAAGTGGGTGGATGAGTAAGTGATTGAGTGAGTGGGTGAAAGAGTGGGTGAGTGAGTGAGTGAGTGGGTGAGTGAAGTATATGATGTGTGAATGTCTGCGTGGGTGAGTGAGTGGGTGGGTGAGTGTGTGAGGGGGTGGGTGAGTGGGTGAGTGAGTGGGTGGGTGAATGAGTTGGTGAGTGGGTGAGTGAGTGGGTGGGTGAGTGGTGGGTGGGTGGGTGAGTGGGTGAGTGAATGAATGAGTAGGTGGGTGGATGAGTAAGTGATTGAGTGAGTGGGTGAAAGAGTGGGTGAGTGAGTGAGTGGGTGAGTGAATGTCAGTGAATGGCTGGGTGGGTGAGTGAGTGAGTGCGTGAGTGAATGAGTGAGTGAGTAGGTGAGTCGGTGGGTGAGTGAGTGGATGGGTGAGTGGATGGGTGAGTGAGTGGATGGGTGAGTGGGTGAGTGGGTGAGTGAGTGGGTGAGTGAGTGGGTGAGTGAGTGGATGAGTGAATGGATGGGTGAGTGATTGGGTGAGTGGGTGGATGAGTGGATGGGTGAGTATATGGGAAAGTGGATGGATGAGTGGATGCGTGAGTGATTGGGTGAGTGGGTGGGTGAGTGGATGGGTGAGTGGATGGGTGAGTGGATGCGTGAGTGATTGGGTGAGTGGGTGGGTGAGTGGATGGATGAGTGGATGAGGGAGTGGATGGATGAGTGATTGTGTGAGTGAGTGGGTGAGTGGATGGGTTAGTGGGTGAGTGAGTGGGTGAGTGAGTGGATGGGTGAGTGATTGGGTGAGTGAGTGGGTGAGTGGATGGGTGAGTGGCTGAGTGGGTGAGTGAGTGGGTGAGTGAGTGGATGGGTGAGTGGATGGGTGAGTGTATGGGTGAGTGATTGGGTGAGTGGATGGGTGAGTGGGTGGGTGGGTGAGTGGATGGGTGACTGGATGGGTGAGTGAGTGGGTGGGTGAGTTGATGGGTGAGTGATTGGGTGAGTGAGTGGGTGAGTGAATGGATGGGTGAGTGATTGGGTGAGTGGATGGGTGAGTGATTGGGTGGGTGGGAAAGTGAATGGATGGGTGAGAGGATGGGTGATTGGATGGGTGAGTGGATGGGTGAGTGGATGGGTTAGTGATTGGGTGGGTGGGTGAGTGAATGGATGGGTGAGTGGATGGGTGAGTGGATGGGTGAGTGATTGGGTGAGTGGATGGGTGAGTGATTGGGTGGGTGATTGGGTGAGTGCATGGGTGAGTGATTTAGTGAGTGAGTGGGTGATTGATGGGATGGGTGAGTGGATGGGTGAGTGATTGGGTGAGTGGGTGGGTTAGTGGATGGGTGAGTGGGTGGGTGGGTGAGTGGATGGGTGAGTGGGTGGGGGAGTGGATGGGTAGGTGATTGGATGGGTGAGTGGGTGGGTGAGTGCATGGGTGAGTGGGTGGGTGAGTGGATGGGTGAGTGGCTGGGTGAGTGGATGGGTGAATGGATGGGTGAGTGAGTGAGTGTGTGAGTGATTGGGTGGGTGACTGGATGGGTGAGTGGATGGTTGAGTCGATGGGTGAGTGATTGGGTGAGTGATTGGGTGGGTGGGTGAGTGAATGGATGAGTGGGTGGGGGAGTCAATGAGTGAATGAGTGAGTGAGTGAGTGGAGTAAGTGGGCAGGTGAGTGAGTGGGTGGGTGAGTGAGTGAGTGAGTGAGTGGGTGGGTGAGTGGAGGGTTGAGTGAATCAGTATGTGAGTGAGTGGGTGAGTGATTGAGTAAGTGATTGGAGAGTGAGTAAGTGGGTGAGTGGGTGATTGGGTGAGTGAGCGAGTGAGCGAGTGGATGGGTAAGTGGGTGAGTGAGTGAGTGGATGTGTGAGTGAGTGAGTGGATGTGTGAGTGAGTGAGTGAGTGAGTGCATGGGTGAGTGAGTGAGTCAGTGAGTGGATGGGTGAGTGGATGGGTGAGTGGGTGAGTGATTGAATGGGTGAGTGATTGAATGGGTGTGTGAGTGAATGGGTCAGTGAGTGAATGGGTGAGTGAGTGGGTGAGTAAGTGAGTGAGTGAGTGAGTGAGTGGGTGAGTGAGTGGAGTAAGTGGGTGGGTGAGTGAGAGTGTGAGTGATTGACTGAGTGAGTGAGTGAGTGAGTGAGCGAGTGGGTGAGTGAGTGAGTGAGTGAGTGAGTGGGTGAGTGAGTGAGTGAATGAGTGAGTTAGTGAGTGGGTGGGTGAGTGAGTAAGTGATTGAGTTAGTGAGTGAGTGAGTGAGTGAGTGAGTGAATGTGTGTGTGGATGAGTGAATGTGTGAATGTCTGTGTGGGTGAGTGAGTGTGTGGGTGAGTGGGTGAGTGGGTGGGTGAGTGGGTGAGTGAGTTGGTGGGTGAATGAGTGGCTAAGTGGGTGAGTGGGCGAGTGGGTGAGTGAGTGAGTGTGTGAGTGAGGGGTTGAGTGGTGGGTGGGTGGGTGAGTGGGTGAGTGAATGAGTGAATAAGTGGGTGGATGAGTAAGTGATTGAGTGAGTGGGTGAAATAGTGGGTGAGTGAGTGAGTGAGTTGGTGAGTGAATGTGTGAATGTCTGCGTGGGTGAGTGAGTGGGTGGGTGAGTGGGTGAGTGGGTGGGTGAGTGGGTGAGTGAGTGGGTGGGTGAATGAGTTGGTGAGTGGGTGAGTGAGTGAATGAGTGAGTGGTGGGTGGGTGGGTGAGTGGGTGAGTGAATGTCAGTGAATAGCTGGGTGGGTGAGCGAGTGATTGAGTGAGTGGGTAAGTGGATAAGTGAGTGGGTGAGTGAGTGAGTATGAGTGAGTGAGTGGGTGAGTGGGTGGGTGGGTGAGTGAGTGGGTGTGTGAGTGAGTGATTGGAGTAAGTGGGTGGGTGAGTGAGTGGTGAGTGAGTGAGTGAGTGGATTAATTGGGTGGGTGTGTGAGTGGAGTAAGTGGGTGAGTGAGTGGGTGAGTGAGGGGGTGAGTGAGTGAGTCATTGGGTGGGTGGGTGAGTGAGTGGGTGAGTGAGTGAGTGACTGGAGTAAGTGGGTGAGTGAGTGAGTGGGTGAGTGGAGTAAGTGGGTGGGTGAGTGATTGTGTGGTTGGGTGTGTAGGTGAGTGAGTGGAGTAAGTGGGTGGTTGAGTGAGTGGGTGAGTGAGTGAGTGAGTGAGTGAATTAGTGAGTAAGTGGGTGGGTGAGTGAGTAAGTGATTGAATTCCTGAGTGAGTGAGTGGGTGAGTGAATGTGTGAATAGCTGGGTGGGTGAATGAGTGGGTGAGTGAGCGAGTGAGTTGGTGGGTGAGTGGGTGAGTGAGTGGGTGGGTGAGTGGGTGGGTGAATGAGTGGGTGAGCGGGTGAGTGAGGGGGCGAGTGAGTGAGTGATTGGGTGGGTGGGTGAGTGAGTGGGTGAGTGAGTGAGTGATTGGAGTAAGTGGGTGGGTGAGTGAGTGGGTGAGTGAGTGAGTGGGTGGGTGAGTGAGTGAGTGAATGAGTGAGTAAGTGGGTGGGTGAGTGAGTAAGTGATTGAGTTCATGAGTGAGTGAGTGAGTGGTTGAGTGGGTGAGTGGGTGAGTGAATGTGTGAATGGCTGGGTGGTTGAGTGAGTGGGTGGGTGAGTGGGTGACTGAATGAGTGAGTAAGTGGGTGGGTAAGTAAGTGATTGAGTGAGTGGGTGAAAGAGTGGGTGAGTGAGTGAGTTGGTGGGTGAGTTAATGTCAGTGAATGGCTTGGTGGGTGAGTGAGTGGGTGAGTTGATGAGTGAGTGGGTGAGTGAGCGAGTGGGTGAATTGGTGAGTGAGTTGGTGGATGAGTAAGTGGGTGAGTGTTTGGGTGAGTGGGTGAGTGGGTGAGTGTTTGGGTGAGTGAATGAGTGAGTAAGTGGTTGGGTGAGTAAGTCATTTGTGAGTGGGTGAATGAGCGGTTGAATGAGTGAGTGAGTGAGTGGGTGAGTGAATGTCGCTGAATGGCTGGCTGGGTGAGTGAGTGAGTGGGTGAGTGAGTGGGTGTGTGAGTGAGTGGATGAGTGGGTGGGTGAGACAATGAGTGAGTGAGTGAGTGGAGTAAGTGGGCGGGTGAGTGAGTGGGTGGGTGTGTGAGTGAGTGAGTGTGTGGGTGAGTGGAGGGGTGAGTGAATCAGTATGTGAGTGAGTGGGAGAGTGAGTGAGTAAGTGATTGGAGAGTGAGTAAGTGGGTGAGTGGGTGATTGGGTGAGTGAGTGAGTGAGCGAGTTGATGGGTGAGTGGGTGAGTGAGTGAGTGGATGTGTGAGTGAGTGAGTGGATGTGTGAGTGAGTGAATGAGTGAGTAGATGTGTGAGTGAGTGAGTGAGTGAGTGGATGGGTGAGTGGATGAGTGAGTGGGTGAGTGATTGAATGGGTTAGTGAGTGAATGATTGAGTGAGTGGGTGAGTGAGTGAGTGAGTGGATGGGTGAGTGAGTGAGTGAGTGAGTTAGTGAGTGAGTGGGTGGGTGAGTGAGTTAGTGATTGAGTTAGTGAGTGAGTGAGTGAGTGAGTGAGTGAGGGGGTGGGTGAGTGAGTGGAGTAAGTGGGTGAGTGAGTGGATGGGTGAGTGAGTGAGTGGGTGGGTGAGTGAGTTAGTGTTTGAGTTAGTGAGTGAGTGAGTGAGTGAATGTGTGTGTGGGTGAGTGAATGTGTGAATGTCTGGGTGGGTGAGTGAGTGGGTGGGTGAGTGGGTGGGTGAGTGGGTGAGTGAGTGGGTGGGTGAATGAGTGGGTGGGTGAGTGGGTGGGTGAGTGGGTGAGTGGGGGGGGTGAGGCGGGTGGGTGAGTGAGGGGGTGAGGGGTGGGTGGGGGGGGTGGGTGGGTGTGAGTGAGTTAGGGGGCGGGAGTGAGTAGGGTGGGGATGGGTGGGGGGGGTGGGGGGAAAGAGTGGGTGAGTGAGTGAGTGAGTGGGTGAGTGAATGTCAGTGAATGGCTGGGTGGGTGAGTGAGTGGTTGAGTGGATGAGTAAGTGGGTGAGTGAGCGAGTGGGTAAGTTGGTGAGTGAGTTGGTAGATGAGTGAGTGGCTGAGTGGGTGAGTGGGTGAGTGGGTGAGTGAGTGAGTGGGTGGGTGTGTGAGTGAGTGAATGAGTGAGTAAGTGGGTGGGTGAGTAAGTAATTGAGTGATTGGATGAATGAGTGGTTGAATGAGTGAGTGAGTGAGTGGGTGAGTGAATGTCGGTGAATGGCTTGCTGGGTGGGTGAGTGAGTGGTTGAGTGGATGAGTAAGTGGGTGAGTGAGCGAGTGGGTGAGTTGGTGAGTGAGTTGGTGGATGAGTGATTGGGTGAGGGGGTGAGTATTTGGGTGAGTGGGTGTGTGAGTGAGTGGATGAGTGGGTGGGGGAGTTAATGAGTGAGTGAGTGAGTGAGTGAGTGAGTGGAGTAAGTGGGCAGGTGAGTGAGTGGGTGGGTGAGTGAGTGAGTGAGTGAGTGGGTGGGTGAGAGGAGGGGTGAGTGAATCAGTATGTGAGTGAGTGGGTGAGTGAGTGAGTAAGTGATTGGAGAGTGAGTAAGTGGGTGAGTGGGTGATTGGGTGAGTGAGTGAGTGAGCGAGTGGATGGGTAAGTGGGTGAGTGAGAGAGTGGATGTGTGAGTGAGTGGATGTGTGAGTGAGTGAGTGAGTGAGTGCATGGGTGAGTGAGTGAGTGAGTGAGTGAGTGGATGGGTGAGTGGATGGGTGAGTGGGTGAGTGATTGAATGGGTGAGTGATTGAATGGGTGAGTGAGTGAATGGGTGAGTGAGTGAATGGGTGAGTGAGTGGGTGAGTAAGTGAGTGAGTGAGTGAGTGAGTGAGTGGGTGAGTGAGTGGAGTAAGTGGGTGGGTGAGTGAGAGTGTGAGTGAGTGAGTGAGTGAGTGGGTGAGTGAGTGAGTGAGTGAATGAGTGGGTGAGTGAGTGAGTGAGTGAATGAGTGAGTTTTTGAGTGGGTGGGTGAGTGAGTAAGTGATTGAGTTAGTGAGTGAGTGAGTGAGTGAGTGAGTGAGTGAGTGAGTGAATGTGTGTGTGGGTGAGTGAATGTGTGAATGTCTGGGTGGGTGAGTGAGTGTGTGGGTGAGTGGGTGAGTGGGTGGGTGAGTGGGTGAGTGAGTGGGTGGGTGAATGAGTGGGTGAGTGGGTGAGTGGGCGAGTGGGTGAGTGGGCGAGTGGGTGAGTGAGTGAGTGGGTGAGTGAGTGGATGAGTATGTGTTTGAGTGAGTGGGTGAAAGAGTGGGTGAGTGAGTGAGTGGGTGAGTGAATGTGTGAATGTCTGCATGGGTGAGTGAGTGGGTGGGTGAGTGGGTGAGTGAGTGGGTGGGTGAATGAGTTGGTGAGTGGGTGAGTGAGTGGGTGGGTGAGTGGTGGGTGGGTGGGTGAGTGGGTGAGTGAATGAATGAGTAGGTGGGTGGATGAGTAAGTGATTGAGTGAGTGGGTGAAAGAGTGGGTGAGTGAGTGAGTGGGTGAGTAAATGTCGGTGAATAGCTGGGTGGGTGAGTGAGTGAGTGGGTGAGTGAATGAGTGAGTGGGTGAGTGAGCGAGTGGGTGAGTTGGTGAGTGAGTGGGTGGATGGGTGAGTGAGTGAGTGAGTGAGTGGATGGGTGTGTGAGTGGGTGAATGAGTGGGTGAGTGAGTGAGTGGGTGGGTGAGTGAGTGAGTGGATCGGTGAGTGTGTGGGTGAGTGTGTGAGTGAGTGAGTGAGTGGATGGGTGAGTGGGTGAGTGGGTGAGTGGGTGAATAGGTGGGTGGGTGAGTGGGTGGGTGGGTGAATAGGTGGGTGGGTGTGTGGGTGAGTGGATGAGTGAGTGGGTGAGTGGGTGAGTGGGTGAATAGGTGGGTGGGTGAGTGGGTGGGTGGGTGAATAGGTGGGTGGGTGTGTGGGTGAGTGGATGAGTGAGTGATTGGGTGGGTGCTTCGATGTGTGAGTGGATGTGTGTGTGTGTGTGGTGTGTGAGTGGGTGAGTGAGTGAGTGGGTGGGTGGGTGAGTGAGTGGATAGGTGTGTGACTGGGTGAGTGAGTGAGTGAGTGAGTGAGTGAGTGAGTGAGTGAGTGGATGGGTGAGTGGATGGGTCAGTGATTGGGTGAGTGGATGGGTGAGTGATTAAGTGGATGGGTGAGTGAGTGAGTGAGTGAGTGAGTGAGCGAGCGAGCGAGTGAGTGGGTGGGTGGGTGATTGAGTGGATAGGTGAGTGAGTGCGTGAGTGATTGAGTGAGTGGATGTTTGAGTGGATGGGTGAGTGGATGGGTGGGTGACTGGATGGGTGAGTGGATGGGTGAGTGATTGAGTGGGTGACTTGATGGGTGAGTGGATGTGTGAGTGGGTGGGTGAGTGGATGGGTGAGTGATTGGGTGGGTGACTGGATGGATGAGTGGATAGTTGAGTGATTGGGTGGATGAGTGGATGGGTGAGTGGATGGGTGAGTGAGTGTGTGAGTGAGTGTATGAGTGGATAGGTGAGTGATTGGGTGAGTGAGTGAGTGGATAGGTGAGTGGGTGGGTGTGTGGGTGTTTGGGTGAGTGGGTGAGTGTGTGATTGAGTGGATAAGTGGGTGGGTGACTGGGTGAGTGATTGAGTGAGTGGGTGAGTGAGTGGATGGGTGAGTGAGTGGGTGAGTGTGTGAGTATGTGGATGGGTGAGTGGGTGAGTGCGTTAGTGAGTGAGTGAGCGAGTGAGTGAGTAAGTGGATGGGTGAGTGGGTCAGTGAGTGGGTGAGTGGGTGGGTGACTGGGTGAGTGATTGAGTGAGTGGGTGAGTTAGTGGATGGGTGAGTGAGTGGGTGAGTGAGTGAGTAAGTGGATGGGTGAGTGGGTGAGTGCGTGAGTGAGTGAGTGAGCAAGTGACTGAGTAAGTGGATGGGTGAGCGGGTGAGTGGGTGAGTGGGTGAATAGGTGGGTGGGTGAGTGGATGGGTGAGTGAGTGAGTGAGTGAGTAGGTGAGTCGGTGGGTGAGTGAGTGAATGGGTGAGTGGACGGGTGAGTGATTGGGTAGGTGAGTGGATGGGTGAGTGGGTGAGTGGGTGAGTGAGTGGGTGAGTGAGTGGATGGGTGATTGGATGAGTGAATGGATGGGTGAGTGATTGGGTGAGTGGGTGGATGAGTGGATGCGTGAGTGATTGGTGAGTGGGTGGGTGAGTGGATGGGTGAGTGGATGGGTGAGTGGATGGGTGAGTAATTGGGTGAGTGAGTGGGTGAGTGCGTGCGTGGGTGAGTGATTGGGTGAGTGGGTGGGTGAGTGATAGGATGGGTGGATGGGAGAGTGGATGGGTGAGTGATTGGGTGAGTGGATAGGTGAGTGGATGGGTGAGTGGATGGGTGAGTGATTGGGTGAGTGGATGGGTGAGTGATTGGGTGAGTGGATGGGTGAGTGATTGGGTGAGTGGGTGGGTGAGTGAATGGATGGGTGAGTGATTGGGTGAGTGGATGGGTGAGTGATTGGGTGGGTGGGTGAGTGAGTGGATGGGTGAGTGAGTGTGTGAGTGATTGGGTGGGTGATTGGGTGAGTGATTGGGTGAGTAATTGGGTGAGTGATTGGGTGAGTGATTGGGTGAGTGATTGGATGGATGGTTGAGTGGGTGGGTGAGTGGATGGGTGAGTGGATGGGTGAGTGATTGGGTGAGTGGATGGGTGAGTGATTGGGTGGGTGGATGAGTGAGTGGATGGGTGAGTGAGTGAGTGAATGGATGGGTGAGTGATTGGGTGAGTGGATGGGTGAGTGATTGGGTGAATGATTGGGTGAGTGATTGGGTGAGAGATTGGTTGAGTGATTGGATGGATGGTTGAGTGGGTGGGTGAGTGGATGGGTGAGTGGATGGGTGAGTGGATGGGTGAGTGGATGGGTAAGTGGGTGGGTGAGTGATTGGGTGGGTGATTGGGTGAGTGGATGGGTGAGTGATTGGGTGAGTGATTGGGTGAGTGATTGGGTGAGTGATTGGGTGGGTGAGTGAGTGAGTGAATGGATGGGTGAGTGATTGGGTGAGTGGATGGGTGAGTGATTGGGTGGGTGGGTGAGTGAGTGAATGGATTGGTGAGTGATTGGGTGAGTGGATGGGTGAGTGATTGGGTGGGTGGATGAGTGGATGGGTGAGTGGATGGGTGAGTGATTGGGTGAATGGATGGGTGAGTGATTGGGTGGGTGGGTGAGTGAGTGGATGGGTGAGTGATTGGGTGGGTGAGTGAATGGATGGGTGAGTGGATGAGTGAGTGATTGGGTGGGTGAGTGAATGGATGGGTGAGTGGATGGGTGAGTGATTGGGTGATTGGATGGGTGAGTGATTGGATGGATGGGTGAGTGATTGGGTGGGTGGGTGAGTGAGTGGATGGGTGAGTGATTGGGAGGGTGAGTGAATGGATGGGTGAGTGGATGGGTGAGTGATTGGGTGAGTGGATGGGTGAGTGATTGGATGGATGGGTGAGTGGATGGGTGAGTGGGTGGGTGAGTGGATGGGTGAGTGGATGGGTGAGTGGATGGGTGAGTGGATGGGTGAGTGATTGGGTGGGTGGGTGAGTGAATGGATGGGTGAGAGGATGGGTGAGTGATTGGGTGAGTGATTGGGTGGGTGATTGGGTGAGTGGAAGGGTGAGTGATTGGGTGAGTGGGTGGGTGAGTGGATGGGTGAGACACACATACACAGATATATATATAAATATATATAGACACACACACAGATATATATATATATAAATATATATAGACACACACACACAGATATATATATATATATATATATATATTAATATATATAGACACACACACACGCAGATATATATAAATATATTTAAACACACACATACAGATGTATATAAATATAGTGTGCTGACGTGGATTGAGAACTGGTTGTCAGACAGGAAGCAAAGAGTAGGAGTAAATGAGTACTTTTCAGAATGGCAGGCAGTGACTAGTGGGGTGCCGCAAGGTTCTGTGCTGGGGCCCCAGCTGTTTACATTGTACATTAATGATTTAGACGAGGTGGTTAAATGCAGTATCTCCAAATTTGCGGATGACACTAAGTTGCGTGGCAGTGTGATCTGCGAGGAGGATGCTATTAGGCTGCAGAGTGACTTGGATAGGTTAGGTGAGTGGGCAAATGCATGGCAGATGAAGTATAATCTGGATAAATGTGAGGTTATCCACTTTGGTGGTAAAACAGAGAGACAGACTATTATCTCAATGGTGACAGATTAGGAAAAGGGAAGGTGCAACGAGACCTGGGTGTCATGGTACATCAGTCATTGAAGGTTAGCATGCAGGTACAGCAGGCAGTTAAGAAAGCAAATGGCATGTTGGCCTTCATAGCAAGTTTTTTTGAGTATAGGTGCAGGGAGGTGTTGCTACAGTTGTACAGGGCCTTGGTGAGGCCAAACCTGGAGTATTGTGTACAGTTTTGGTCTCCTAACTTGAGGAAGGACATTCTTGCTATTGAGGGAGTGCAGCGAAGATTCACCAGACTGATTCTCGGGATGGCGGGACTGACCGAACAAGAAAGACTGGATCAACTGGGCTTGTATTCACTGGAGTTCAGAAGAATGAGAGGGGACTTCAAAGAAAAGTTTAAAATTCTGACGGGTTTAGACAGGATAGATGCAGGAAGAATTTTCCCAATGCTGGCGAAGTCCAGAACCAGGGGTCACAGTCTGAGGATAAGGGGTAAGCCATTTAGGACCGAGATGAGGAGAAACTTCTTCACCCAGACAGTGGTGAACCTGTGGAATTCTCTACCACAAAAAGTAGTTGAGGCCAATTCACTAAATATATTCAAAAGGAAGTTAGATGAAGTCCTTGCTACTCGGGGGATCAAGGGTTATGGCGAGAAAGCAGGAAGGGGGTACTGAAGTTTCATGTTCAGCCATGAACTCATTGAATGGTGGTGCAGGCTAGAAGGGCTGAATGGCCTGCTCCTGCACCTATTTTCTATGTTTCTATGTTTCTATGTTTCTATATAGAGACACACATACACACACACATATATAAATAAATGTAGACACACACACACACAGATATATATATATAAATATATATAGACACACACGCACAGATATATATAAATATATAATGACAAACACACACACAGATATATATATATATGTATATATAGACACACACACACAGATATATATATAAATATATATAGACACACACACACACATATAAATATATGTTATAGACACACACAGATATATATAAATATATATATAGTCACACACGCACACATATATATAAATATATCTAGACACACACACACAGATATATATAAATATATAAATACACACACACAGATATATATAAATATAGAAAGACACACACACAGATATATATAAAATATATATAGACACACACACACAGATATATATAAATATACATCGACACACACACAGATATATACATAAATATATATATAGAGACACACACACACACTGATATATATAAATATATGTAGACACACACACACACAGATATATATAAACATATATCCACACACACAGACATATATAAATATATATAGATACACACACACAGATATATTTAAATGTACATAGACACACATACAGGTATAGCTAAATTTGTATAGACACACACACACAGATATATAAATATATATATATACATAGACACACACACAGAGATATATAAATATATATATATATATATATATATATATAGACACACACACAGATATATATATCAATATATATAGATGCACACACAGATATATATATATATATATATATATATGCAGACAAACACACACACAGATATAAATATAA